>NW_019238279.1:0-1933 GCF_002742605.1 Olea europaea var. sylvestris | reverse complement strand
AGAGTAGTTTGTAAAATTAGGCCAAAAAATATAAACATTTGAAAAATAGCCTTTTAACAATTATCTTTCCAAAAATACCCCTTACTGTGAAATTGCAACCAAAGCCACTACAATGTATAAAAACCTTCAATTAGGTCCTCAAAAAAATATAGATAAAAAAATCTTTAATAAATTTAAACCCAAATATTATATAAAATTTTATTGATCTAAAAAACGCAATAGAAAGTAAATTAAACTATTTAGAAGAAGATCTGAAAGGATTATTTACAGAATATTTAGATTCAAAATTAAAAAATAAAAATGTTTCTATAGATAATAAGACAATTAAAACAAAAAATGATATATATAAATTAATTCTTAATCTGAGAAGAAGAATTAAAGAACTAAATATAATTATTGAAGAAAAAGTATTAATAAAAAATAGTGAATTTTATAAATTCTATTGTGATATTTTAAATACTTATGAAGATTTTAATTGGCTAAAAAATCTTAACCCCTCCGCTGCACACTCCAACGAAATGGTATCAGAGCTATGTTACTAACCAAAAATCATGATGAATATAATAGATGAAGAAAATATAATTGAAAATTTTTTGAAAAAAGTTAAAAAAAATATAAAAAACCTAGTTATCCCCACTTACCTAAAAATACTACAAATGAAAGTTTTGAGGATATACACAAAAGATTAGAAAATTTAGAATATAATCTACAAGTAGGAAACGCTCTTTTAGATAATAATTTTAAAGGAAAAGATAGAATTATAATTAATCCACATCAAGATTTTAGGATAACACAAAAGGAAAATAATAAAGGGAAAAAATATGAAGAAAAACAATATATGATTACAGATGTAGAAGAAATAGAACAAAAATTCTTAGAATCTACAGGTGAAGAGTATGAAGAATATAAAAAGCAGTTAGAAGAATTAAATGAAAAAATGAAAAATACAAAGATGAATACTAATCCATCTTTAAGTCAGAATATAAAAATAGAATTCAGTAGTGATGAAGAACAAGATTATCCTTATGGTATCCCAATACTAGATAAGGATGGTATTTACCAATATAGAAAAATACAGAAGAGATATACTGAAAATGTAAGAAAACAGTCCATAGAAGAAATAAATCCAATTAAATCTTATAATGAACCAATCCATACAACAGGAATATGGTTAGATCTAGACTGTGTAGATAAAAATAAAGCTATTGAAACATGGATGAAAAGTACAGATTTAGCAATACAATTTAATAAATGGGAAACATATACAGCCTTTGAATTTATTGAACATACATTCAGAGGAATTGTTTCTGAATGGTGGAGAAAATTACCAGAAACTATTAAATGAAAAATAAAGTATGGAGCAGGTAGAACTGAAGTATTAGATAATAGAAATAGTTTAAATGAACAAAATATTCAGGAAATATTAAAAAGATTTGAAAAAATCTTAAGAACAAAATTCTTAAGAGATAGATATACTTCTAATGATTAAGAAAGAAAACAAGATGAATATAATCAAAGAATGATTGCAATGGAAAATTTAAAGAGGTAGAACTGAAATATTAAATAATACAAATTCATTAAATGAACAAAATATACAGGAAATATTAAAAAGATTTGAAAAAAATCTTAAGAACAGAATTCTTAGGAGATAGATATACTTCTAATGATGAAAAAAAAACAAGATGAATATAATCAAAGAATGATTGCAATGGAAAATTTAAAGATATGTGATATGTGTGAGCTAGAAAGATACACATGTAAATTCGAAGAAATATACTATATACTAGATCAAGGAGATTATCAGGAAAATAAACCTATACTAAGATCTTATTTTACTAAGTTACCATTCTCATGGGGAATTAAGTTATTAAAAGAATATAAGAAATTATTACTTCTAGGAGAAGAGGAAGGAGTAAAAATAGATAGTCTCGGA
>NW_019238278.1:1655-1933 GCF_002742605.1 Olea europaea var. sylvestris | reverse complement strand
CGGGAGCAATTTCGTCATTTTTCGCGACGGTGTCGGAATCGACTGAAATTTGACTGATTGATGGGATACAAAAATCGCGCCGGACGATTTTGTCATTTTTCGCGACGGTGTCGAAATGGGCTCAAATTTTACCGATTGATCGGAAAAAAAATCGCGCCGGGGGTAATATCATCATTTTTCGCCACGGTGTGGGAATCTTCTAAAATTTGACTGATTGATGGGAAACAAAAATCGCGTCGGGGGCAATTTCGTCATTTTTCGCGACGGTGTCGGAATCA
>NW_019238278.1:0-1429 GCF_002742605.1 Olea europaea var. sylvestris | reverse complement strand
CGCCGAGGGCAATTTCGTCATTTTTCGCGACGGTGTCGGAATCGGCTAAAATTTGACTGATTGATGGGAAACAAAAATCGCGCCGGCGGCGATTCGTAATTTTTCGCGATAGTGTCGGAATGGGCTCAAATTTGACAGATTGATCGGAAACAAAAATCGCGCCGGGGGCGATTTCGTCATTTTTCCCGACGGTGTCGAAATGTGCACAAATTTGACCGATTGATCGGAAACCAAAATCGCGCCGGGGACAATTTCGTCATTTTTCACGACAGTTTCGAAATCGTCTAAAATTTGACTGAGTGATGGGAAACAAAAATCGCGCCGGGGGCAATTTCGTCATATTTCGCGACGGTGACAGAATCGTCTAAAATTTGACTAATTGATGGGGAAAAAAATCGCGCCGGGGGCGATTTCGTGATTTTTCGCGACGGTGTCGAAATGGGCTCAAATTTGAACGATTCAACGAAAAAAAAGTCGCCCCGGGGTCGATTTCGTCGTTTTTCGCGATGGTTTTGGAATCGTCTAAAATTCGACTGATTGATGGGAAACAAAAATTGCGCCGAGGGCAATTTCGTCATTTTTCGCGACGGTGTCGGAATCGGCTAAAACTTGACTGATTGATCGGAAACAAAAATCGCGTCGAGCACAATTTCGTCATTTTTCACAACAGTGTCGGAATCGGCTAAAATTTGAAAGATTAATCGGAAATAAAAATCGCGCTGAGGGCAATTTCGTCGTTTTTCGTGACGGTGTCGGAATCGGCTCAAATTTGACAGATTGATCGGAAACAAAAATCACGCCGGGGGCGATTTCGTCATTTTTCCCGACGGTGTCGAAATGGGCACAAATTTGACCGATTGATTGGAAACAAAAATCGCGCCGGGGACAATTTCGTCATTTTTCGCGACAGTTTCGAAATTGGCTAAAATTTGACTGATTGATGGGAAAAAAAATCGCGCCGGGGGCGATTTCGTCATTTTTCGCGACGGTGTCGAAATGGGCTCAAATTTGAACGATTCAACGAAAAAAAAGTCGCCCCGGGGTCGATTTCGTCGTTTTTCGCGATGGTTTTGGAATCGTCTAAAATTCGACTGATTGATGGGAAACAAAAATTGCGCCGAGGGCAATTTCGTCATTTTTCGCGACGGTGTCGGAATCGGCTAAAATTTGACTGATTGATGGGAAACAAAAATCGCGCGGGGGGCGATTTCGTCATTTTTTGCGACGGTGTCGAAATGGGCTCAAATTTGACCGATTGATCTGAAAAAAATCGCGCAGGGCCAATTTCGTCATTTTTCGAGACGGTGTCGGAATCGGCTAAAACTTGACTGATTGATGGGAAACATAAATCGCGCCGGGGGCAATTTCGTAATTTTTTGCGACGGCGTCGAATTCGGCTCAAATTTGACAGATTGATCGGAAACAAAAA
>NW_019238277.1:0-1933 GCF_002742605.1 Olea europaea var. sylvestris | reverse complement strand
ATAAGTACTTTTTGAAATGTAGCGACCGTTTTGAATTGAACTAACCACTTCGCCGTGACGTACGAGGGATTTTGGCCATTTTTTGAAAGAATGAGCACCTGCATATTTAGAACACTTAGCGAGTCAGCGGACAAGGAATTGAGCGTAACTTTTGTACACGGTGTCCGTTTTGGGCCCATAAGTAATTTTTGGAAATGTAGCGACCGTTTTGGATTGAACTCACTACTTCATCGTGACGTACGAGGGATTTAGGCCATTTTTCAAAAGAATGAGCACTTGAATATTTAGAACGCTTGTAGAGTCCGCGGACGAAGAATTGAGATTAACTCTTGCACACGGTGTCCGGTTTGGGCCCATAATTACTTTTTGGAAATGAAACGACCGTTTTGGATTGAACTCACCACTTCGTCATGACGTACGAGGGATTTTGGCCATTTTTCGAAAGAATGAGCACTTGCATATTTAGAACGCTTGGAGAGTTGACGGAGGAAGAATTGAGCATAACTTTTGCACACGGTGTCCGTTTTGGGCCGATAAGTACTTTTTGGAAATGTAGCGACCGTTTTAAATTGAACGCAGCACTTCGTCGTGACGTAAGAGGGATTTTGGCCACTTTTCAAAAGAATGAGCACTTGCATATTTGGCGCGCTTGGAGAGTCGATGTACGAAGAATTGAGCGTAACTTTTGCACACGGTGTCCGTTTTGGGCCCATAAGTACTTTTTGGAAATGTAGCGACCGTTTTGGATTGAACTCACCACTTCGTTGAGACGTATGTGGGATTTTAGCCATTTTTCAAACGAATGAACACTTGCATATTTGGAACCCTTGGAGAGTCGGCGTACTAAGAATTGAGTGTAACTTTTGAACACGGTGTCCTTTTTGGGCCCATAAGTACTTTTTGGAAATGTGGCGATCGTTTTGGATTGAACTCACCACTTTGCCGTGACGTACGAGGGATTTTACCCATTTTTCGAAAGAATGAGCACTTGCATATTTGGCACGCTTGGAGAGTCGGCGGACAAAGAATTGAGCGTAACTTTTGCACACGGTGTCCGTTTTGGGCCCATAAGTACTTTTTGGAAATGTAGCGACCGTTTTGGATTGAACTCACCACTTCGTCGTGATGTACGAGGGATTTTGGCCATTTTTCGGAAGAATGAGCACTTGCATATTTAGAATGCTTGGAGAGTCGGCGGACAAAGAATTGAGCGTAACTTTTGCACACGGTGTCCATTTTTGGCCCATAAGTACTTTTTGGAAATGTAGCGACCGTTTTGGATTGAACTTACCACTTCGTCGTGACGTAAAAGGGATTTTGGGCATTTTTCAAAATAATGAGCCTTGCATATTTGGAACGCTTGGAGAGTCAGTATACGAAAAATTGAGCGTAACTTTTGCACAGGGTGTCCGTGTTGGGCCCATAAGTACTTTTTGGAAATGTAGCGACTATTTTGGATTGAACTCACCACTTTACCATGACCTACGAGGGATTTTACCCATTTTTTGAAAGAATGAGCACTTGCATATTTGGCACGCTTGGAGAGTCGGCGGACAAAGAATTGAGCGTAACTTTTGCACACGGTATCCGTTTTTGGCCCATAAGTACTTTTTGGAAATGTAGCGACTGTTTTGGATTGAACTAACTACTTCGTCGTGATGTACAAGGGATTTTGGCCATATTTCGAAAGAATGAGCACTTACATATTTCGAACGCTTAGAGAGTCGGCGGACGAAGAATTGAGCGTAACTTTTGCACACGGTGTCCGTTTTGGGCCCATAAGTACTTTTTGGAAATGTAGCGACCGTTTTGGATTGAACTCACCGCTTCATCGTGACGTACGAGGAATGTTGGCGATTTTTCGAAAGAATGACCACTTGCATATTTGGAACGCTTGGAGAGTCGGCGTATGTCACACCCCCATAATAATATT
>NW_019238276.1:0-1933 GCF_002742605.1 Olea europaea var. sylvestris | reverse complement strand
CTGCAAAATTTCGGCCCTGTCCGACACCGTCACGACAAATGACAAAATTTCCCTTGGTGCGATTTTGCTTTGTTAATTTTCTGCCTAGCGCTTCTTCGACCTAACATAATTAATAAGGAAATTTATTATTTGGAGGCCCAAACGAAGGAATTTGGCTAAAATCCCGTGATCCAGGGCCTGTGTCTCGAGCCCAATTTCGCGGGCCGTTTCCAATCGACCTGCCAAATTTCAGCCCATTCCGACACCGTCGCGACAAATGACAAAATTGCTCCTGGTGCAATTTTTCTTTGTTAATTTTCTGTCCAGCACTTCTTCAACCTGGCTTAATTAATACAAAAATTAATTATTCAGAGGCCCAAACGAAGGAATTTGGCTAAAATCCCGTGATCCCGGGTCCGTGCCCAGAGTCCATTTTCGCAGGCAGTTTCCAATCAGCCAGCCAAATTTTGGCCCAGTCCAATGCCGTCGCGACAAATGACAAAATTACTCCTGGTGTGGTTTTTCGTTGTTAATTTTCTGTCCAACACTTCTTCAACCTGACATAATTAATACGAAAATTAATTGTTCGGAGGCCCAAATGAAGGAATTCGGCTAAAATCCCGTGATCCCGGGTCTGTGACCCAAGTGCAATTTCGCGGGCTGTTTCCAATCACCCTGCCAAATTTCGGGCCATTCCGACACCGTCACGACAATTGACAAAATTGTCCCTGGTGCGATTTTTCTTTGTTAATTTTCTGTCCACCACTTCTTCAACCTGGCATAATCAATACGGAAATTAATTATTCGGAGGCCCAAATGAAGGAATTTGATTAAAATCCCATGATCCTGGGTCTCTGCCTCTAGTCCAATTTCGCGGGTCATTTCCAATCAACCTGCCAAATTTCGGCCCATTTCAACACCATCGCCATAAATGACAAAATTGCCCCAAGTACGATTTTTCTTTGTTAATTTTATGTCCAACACTTCAACCTTACATAATTAATACGGAAATTAATTATTCGGAGGCCCAAACGAAGGAATGTGGCTAAAATCCCGTGATCCCGGGTCTGTGCCCCGAGTCCAATTTCGCTGGCTGTTTCCATTCAACCTGCCAAATTTCGGCCCATTCCGACGCCGTCGCGATAAATAACAAAATTGTCCCTGGCGCGGTTTTGCTTTGTTAATTTTTTGTCCAACACATCTTCAACCTGACATAATTAATAAGGAAATTAATTATTTGGAGCCCAAACGAAGGAATTTGGCTAAAATCTCATGATCCCGGGTCTGTGCCCTGAGACCAATTTCGCAGGCCATTACCAATCAACCTACCAAATTTTAGCCCATTCCGACGCCGTCGTGACAAATGACAAAATTGCCCCCGGTGTGGTTTTTCTTTGTTAATTTTCTGTCCAGCACTTCTTCAACCAGACATAATTATATGGAAATTAATTATTCGGAGGCCCGAACGAAGGAATTTGGCTAAAATCCCGTGATCACGGGTCTATGCCGCGAGTCCAATTTCACGGGCAGTTTCCAATCAACCTACTAAATTTCAGGCCATTCCGACACCGTCACGACAAATGACAAAATTGCCCCTGGTTCGTTTTTTCTTTGTTAATTTTCTGCCCAACACTTCTTCAAACTAACATAATTAATCAGAAAATTAATTATTCGGAGGCACAAACGTAGGAATTTGCTAAAATCCCGTGATCCCGGATCGTTGCCTAGAGTCCAATTTCGCAGGCCGTTTCCAGTCAACCTGCCAAATTTCGGCCCATTTCGCCAAAGTCGCGACAAATG
Source organism: Olea europaea var. sylvestris (assembly GCF_002742605.1). Classification (NCBI taxonomy): domain Eukaryota; kingdom Viridiplantae; phylum Streptophyta; class Magnoliopsida; order Lamiales; family Oleaceae; genus Olea; species Olea europaea. Next base: position 154 of record NW_019238276.1, on the reverse strand, counting down.
ACAAAATTGCCCCTAGTGCGATTTTTCCTTGTTAATTTTTTGTCCAACACTTCTTGAACCTGACATAATTGATACAAAAATTAATTATTCGGAGGTCCAAACGTAGGAATTTGGCAAAAATCCCGTGATCCCGGGTCCGTGTCCCGAGTCCAAT
>NW_019238275.1:0-1933 GCF_002742605.1 Olea europaea var. sylvestris | reverse complement strand
AGGATTCTCTTTTTCTCCTCAACTGAAACTGGGGATTCGACTGATTTTACTATGTTGAATACTAGTTAATATAGTAAAATTTTTAGCTCAAATTAATAATGAACAGGTAATCAAGTCGTTTCCTTTTCCTGTTTTTAATCTGTAAAATCAATGAAATTATGTCTAATCTAATATTTCAAATTGAAGTTTTAGACTCTGATGAATTTTCACAGATGAATCAATAAACATGTGATCAGGGCCGGTTCTATGATTTTCAGGGCTCGAGGCGAGCTGCGTAAAATAGGCCCCCTCAAACCATCGTAGATTCAAATTCAACAGTGTATTATGCAATCTATTGTTAACTTAAAACGAACCAATAAGACAACAAACAAAATATATTATACAAAAAAATTTATATTATAAAATGACAAAATCAACAATGTTTCAAACGATTAGTTAAACAATTTCAATCATAAAAGACAATAAAGATTGTTGTTTACCCATAAAAGACGATTGACAGATTTTACCTCATCCTTGTTAAGAACAATTTTTGGAAAACTTCAATACAAAGAACAACGATAAGATGTAGAAGTATTAACGCATATCATTACAGAAAGTAAACATATTTTTGCAAATGGCCATATCCTCTATAACATTAATATCTGGTCTAGGGTCATTAGTGCAAAACTTCTAGTTATCTCGGATATAGAAAAATGACCTCTTTAAGCTCTTGACCAAGGACTTCATGCCCCTCAATAATGGGGCTTCACTTGAATACAATGATGATAGTACGAGTCGTGAAGGACATATCCCTATGACTTACGAGGAGTGTAGAGGGCCTTGAATATTCTTAAGGGTATGTCTCATTCATTCTCCGCCATCTTGCCAAGGATTTTATCCCATCCATTCTAGTATAGCTAGGTCGACTCGATCCCAAAACTGTTGAAAACCTCATGGACAAAAAGACTAAATCACAAATTGCAGGAAAAGTGAAGAACGGGAGAGAAGGTAAAGGTTGGCCCAACATTTTAACTTTTATCAATTCATAAGGCCTAATTAAAAAAAGTCCAAAACAAATGGCTCACAACCTTTATAAAAAAAAATAAAAATAAAAAATAAAAAAAATTGGCCCAAGTAATACTCATAATCTTCCTCTCTCTAGCTCCAAGCTTACCAACAGGCTGCAACAATGGCGACTGCAAATTTGAAATGAGGCCCCCTTAGATTTTTAGCTTGAGGAACAGGCCTCATCTGCCTCGCCTCAAGACCGGCTCTGCATATGATTGAATGGTAAACTTAAATAAAAATAGATGAAGAAAACTTTAATAATATTTTATATTTTCTTGTCTTTCTTCACTAAATATATCAGTAGAGCACAAGATTACCTATACTAGTCCCTCCTCCAGAAGAAGTATCAGTAGTCGGATCTTTATAGCATATACATTTACATCAACAACAAAAGAGCATCCTCATATAAAGAATGCAACTGCACAACACTGGACTTTTAGTTCTATTGCCACCATACTGAATGCGAGAATGTACGAGCTCAAAAACTTGAAAATGTTCATCGGGTTTCATAATCGAGAGATTTTAGTATCTGTATCCAATGCAGTTATTTTGAATGCCGATGATTTCCCAATTGCGGTGGCCCGTGGGAAATGGAACGACAATTGCTAATTATCCTCAGAAAGATTTGATGACTTTAATTGTAATAATTGGAGATTTCATGTAAATTCAGGCTGAGAAAGAATTAACAAGCACTCAGCTTGGGATCAAGCCACTGGGATATCCTAGGCCAAAGACATAAAGCTTATGAATGATGGATACAAGTATCCAGCACCACGTGGTCGTGGTAAATTTCACCTAGTAGTTGTCAAACAAGATAAGCAGATGTTGATTGGGCCGAAAACATAGATGACAGGAAAAGCACATCAGGAGGATGTTTCTACATGGG
>NW_019238274.1:0-1933 GCF_002742605.1 Olea europaea var. sylvestris | reverse complement strand
ATCTAAATACAAAGCTGAATCCTGAATGGGAATTGAAATCTGTTAAATTCCGCTGTGCATGTTTAAATCAATTCCCAACAGTGAGTTCAATCCAAAACGGTCGCTACATTTCCAAAAAGTACTTATGGTGCCAAAACTGACACCGTGTCCAAAAGTTACGCTCAATTCTTCGTACGCCGACTATCCACGCCTTCCAAACATAAATTTGCTCATTCTTTCGAAAAATGGCCAAAATCCCTTATAGGTTACGATGAAGTTGTGAGTTCAATCCAAAAGGCTCGCTACATTTCCAAAAAGTACTCATGGGGCCAAAACGGACACTGTGTGCAAAAGTTACGCTCAGTTCTTCGTACGCCGACTATCCAAGCCTTCCAAACATAAAATTGCTCATTCTTTCGAAAAATGGCCGAAATCCCTTATAGGTCACGACGAAGTTGTGAGTTCAATCCTAAACGGTCGCTACATTTCCAAAAAGTACTTATGGGGCCAAAATGGACACCGTGCGCAAAAGTTACGCTCAATTCTTCGTACGCCGGCTATCCAAGCCTTCCAAACATAAATTCGCTCATTCTTTCGAAAAATGGCCAAAATCCCTTATAGGTCACGATGAAGTTGTGAGTTCAATCCAAAACGGTCGCTACATATCCAAAAAGTACTTATGGGTCCAAAACGGACACCGTGTGCAGAAGTTACGCTCAATTCTTCGTACGCCGACTATCCAACCCTTCAAACATAAAATTGCTCTTTCTTTCAAAAAATGGCCGAAATTCATCATACGTCACGACGAAGTTTTGAGTTCAATCCAAAAGGCTCGCTACATTTTCAAAAAGTACTCATGGTGCCAAAACGGACACCGTGTGCAAAAGTTATGCTCAGTTCTACGGACGCAGACTATCCAAGCCTTCCAAACATAAAATTGCTCATTCTTTCGAAAAATGGCTGAAATCCCTTATAGGTCACGACGAAGTTGTGAGTTCAATCCAAAACGGTCGCTCCATTTCCAAAAAGTACTTATGGGGCCAAAACGGACACCGCGTGCAAAAGTTACGCTAAATTCTTCGTACGCCGACTATCCAAGCCTTCCAAACATAAATTTGCTCATTCGTTCGAAAAATGGCTGAAATCCCTTATAGGTCACGACGAAGTTGTGAGTTCAATCCAAAAGGCTCGCTACATTTCCAAAAAGTACTTATGGGGCCAAAACGGACCCCGTGTGCAAAAGTTACGCTCAATTTTTCGTACGTCGACTATCCAAGCCTTCCAAACATAAAATTGCTCATTCTTTCAAAAAATGGCCGAAATCTCTTATAGGTCACGACGAAGGTGTGAGTTCAATCCAAAAGGGTCGCTACATTTCCTAAAAGTACTTATGGGCCCAAAACGGACACCGTGCGCAAAAGTTACGCTCAATTTTTCGTACGTCGACTATCCAAGCCTTCCAAACATAAAATTGCTCATTCTTTCAAAAAATGGCCGAAATCTCTTATAGGTCACGACGAAGGTGTGAGTTCAATCCAAAAGGGTCGCTACATTTCCTAAAAGTACTTATGGGCCCAAAACGGACACCGTGCGCAAAAGTTACGCTCAATTTTTCGTACGTCGACTATCCAAGCCTTCCAAACATAAAATTGCTCATTCTTTCAAAAAATGGCTAAAATCCCTCATACTTCACGACGAAGTAGTGAGTTCAATCCAAAACGGTCGCTACATATCCAAAAAGTACTTATGGGGCCAAAACGGACCCCGTGTGCAAAAGTTACGCTCAATTTTTCGTACGTCGACTATCCAAGCCTTCCAAACATAAATTTGCTCATTCTTTCGTAAAGTGGCCGAAATCCCTTATAGGTCATGAAGAAGTTGTGAGTTCAATCCAAAAGGCTCGCTACATTTCCAAAAAGTACTTATGGGGCCAAAACGGACACCGTGTGCAAAA
>NW_019238273.1:0-1934 GCF_002742605.1 Olea europaea var. sylvestris | reverse complement strand
GCCATATGAATTCCATGTGATCGAATTGGGAGCTCCTTGTGACGTAGGCAAAGAAGCCTGCCTGTCAAGGGATTCAGACAGGTCAGCTCAGCACCTTGGTCCAATACCCAAATGATGTAGGTCGGAGTCAGACTACAAGAGATGTCATATAGAAACATCATCATGACACATGAAAGACGAAGTGCTCTCCTGTGAAGGCAGGACTGTCCAAATCAACCAATTAATAGCATGAAAAGATGCCTTAGGACACGTGCCTAAGACCTAAGCGTCATCATAACTCCGTCGCAGCTGACCTCACCAACCAATCAAATTCCCTCAAACGGACAGTTTCACACAGCCCTAGGTTGAAACAATGTAGCTTGACATGATTAGATGGCAAGTTTCAGCCCACTCACCTGTATAAGGGGACAAGGGGTAAATGAAAAGTAGAATCCGAATTGAGATTTTATTTGTACTACTGTAAAACTCCAGCATCATTACACTTTCATTTAGTTCAATTCCGTAAAAGTTGATCAAAGAGTATCGCACCAGTTTTTGACATCAATACAGTGTTTTTTGCTTTTGCCAATACTCTTGGTTTATGCATTTTGGTGCATGGTGATTGAAGTAAACAAATGAATGTTTTAGCAGACAATTAATTTACGAAACAATTCATAACAACACTCAAACTAATTTTCTCAGTTGATATTTAATATACTGAGGAGAATCACACAACAGATTATGATGAAGACTTCTCTACAGCTCTGTTGAGCACTCAAATTTCTGAATATTTTCAGAATATATGCTGGTGGAATATAATATTTAGTAAAGTAACCTGTCGTAAAAATACTTGTTCCGATTTTTATCGGTCTTTAGTTTCATAGTTGTTGATATTATTATCTATCCAACACATATTATATTAACTGTTAGACTTGAAACTTTCCTCCAAATCTTCCTCATTAAAGCACAGTCACTACTTTGAGCTGATAAAACTTGTGATGAGTTTAAGGATATCGATGAAAATTCCACTATTCAAAAACAAAAATGTAAATGGGAAAGAAGGCAGAAACTGCTGTCTATCTGCCCCTCTATTATTGAAGAAAATATGTAGACGAGTTTATTTTCATTCACTGAAATGTGCTCTATTTAGGATCCTGATATCCGTTCTTTAGTTGAGCAAGATTCTAAGAGTCTCCAACGGCTGCTCCCAGAGATACCCCTTTGGATAAAAAATCCAGATTATGATCGGGTAAATTATCCCTTTACTCTACTCTATCGCATAATTTTTACAGGATAATTAGTCTTGGTCTAATTTTTTTCTCTTGCAGATTGATTGGCTGAACAAATTCATTGAACTTATGTGGCCATATTTGGATAAGGTTGGATGCTTGTATGCTTTTCATGTAACTGTTTCTATTTTGAATTCAATACTGACAACCAAAGTTCCTCAGGCAATTTGCAAGATGGCAAAGAAAATAGCAGAGCCAATCATAGCTGAGCAAATTCCAAAATACAAAATTGACTCGGTGGAATTTGAAACACTAACTTTGGGCTGTCTACCGCCTACTTTTCAAGGTTTAGCAGCTCATTCTCGACCCTAGTTTCTCGATAACCATTTAAATTTAGAAGTTCTAATATTTTTGCAATGCATTTATTTGAAGGAAAGAATTTACTTTCCTTTCCGTGAAAGTGTAACAAGAACTTTTATCATAGAACTTGCTGTCACATAGAGGATGTGTTTGTTATGTGACACCGTTTAATCCACCTTACAAAACATGTGAAAAGTAACGCAGTAATTGTGGTTGCTGAGGCAGTGTCTATTGACGACTTTTTGTGTATGTATGATATATGTGTTGTCCTAGATCATGAGTTCTCTTCATTATTGTAAACATGAAAACCTTTCTTACTTTCGTTTTTGCTATTTTTCCCTTTCCTTCTTTTTCTCCTGTTTTAGT
>NW_019238272.1:162193-164494 GCF_002742605.1 Olea europaea var. sylvestris | reverse complement strand
ATGATAAAACCTAACTTGTTTGTTCATCGTGAAACTATATTCATTTTCCAATATGATTCGATTAATTACGAGATATGGATATGTGTCAATTTTAATTACCAATCATATCTTCAATCTCACTATTAAGTCAATACAAGTCGAAAACTCCCTTTTGATTTATGAGTATACATTGGCAAAGGATTTCATTGTCAACTTAATTGAATGAAATATAGATTACAATCTCTTATTATCTAAGAGTGAACTATCCTCTATTGATGATTCACAACTTCATATGAATCTTGACATACTCGAAAGATATCGTATTAGCGACCCTTAATAGAGTAACATCCAATATCACCAAAGTATGATTATGCTCTTATAAAGCACTATGATGACCTCAAGTCAAAGGACCAATTTCACTACTGAACATTAGAGATTAACCGTTAACACCCAGATAGTTATCCATGTGAAATCTCCCGAGCGGTCTCTAATATTTTGTTCTATAACAAAACACAACATGTTCATCTAAGTGTCACCACACTTTAACTTATAAGATTAGTTACTTACTTCACAAGTAATAACGATATCCATATCTAGTTATTACTAGCGACCACTTATGATTTAATACTTAGTCATATGTAATTTGTATCTCAGAATCATAAATCTTTGAGATTAACAAATTATCAAGACTTGAATCTACGAATTCTATTATTTAATTATTAATATAATAAATTAAATAATAGATCAATCATAAATGAAATACATCAATTATATATTAAAAGTGCTTATGTCCAAAGTTAATGGACATAGGGCATAACACTTAGAACTTATGAATCATACAAAGTTGTTATGCTGGGGATTCAAATTTTATGTGATTTGGAAGTTTAATTCATGGAGGAGGCCCATAAAATTTTGGTTTAGAGGTCTAAATTGAAAAAGAATCAAATATCATTTAGCTAAATTTTCAACAAATTAGTATTAGAATTGTTCTACTTTCAACCAAGTGATTTCAGATTTGGTCCGAATCATAACAAAGGCAATGAACTTTATGAATCATACATGGCCAAAAACAACTTAACTAGTAATTAAGTTACGTGGATGCATAAGTAATCCAGGTACTGAACAGTATTGTGCTTTAATAATGACGTTGTGATACTGCAACAATCTAAATAAAGTTCATTAAATTATGAAAAATATCCACATGTAGTCTAAAGATACAATAATGCTATTTGGATATCAGAAACAAATGCATCCAAGTATATTAGTCATGTATCTTCAAAATATTCTAAGCAAACTTGTATAGCTCGTTCCAATATGCCCAAAGTGAATGCCAAACATATTTTAAAATTTAGGTAATCAAGAAACAATAGCCATAGTAGAAAATTTTGTCTATAACGGTAACTGAAGAGATATACATCGTAGGCAGAATATCGTTATGGATTATTATCAACTGATTTTGTTAAGTCAAATGATAATTTAGTAGGTCTATTAAGAAAAGGTTTACCATAGAGCGAATAGAATGTGCATCAACGAAAAAATGGGATTATTACTTAAAGGTTATCTTAATTGAAACTTAATACGGAAATTGGAAATCTCACGACAAGTCAAATAGGATAAATATCAACGAGAAGCACTTATGTTTGAAAATCATGTTCATATTTTGCAAATAAGTGATGCCTACAAAAGTTCATTGAGGATAAGCGTTACGTTTAGAAATGAATATATTGTAGGATACTCTTGAAAATACATCAAATATGTCTGTATGAGCTAGGCCTACTTTTCATGAAAATTTTATTTGAGGGAATTCTACAAAACACTTGCAGAACCAAAAAGACTTCATGGTTGAAATAATTAAAATAGAGAACTAAGTTTTATATGAACTATAATTTGTTAGATCTAGTGTCTATGCTTGCAATGACGGCTCATAGTTTAAAATATTAATTCATTGAATACTCAAGTACGTTCAATAAATTTTTACTATGGAGAGTTAGAATTTAAAGATACCTACCTAATTCATTATCTTTCAGATGGACTTTTCTTCGTGTTTTTTATATTGAGTTGACTTCTTTCATTCATATGAGTGATTGTTGAAAATAGATGGATTATTTAATGGCTTTATGTGTGAAATAAATATGTCTCTAAAGTGCAATGGCAGAATGTGATTTTTCAATAAAATGGGTGCATACTAAAGAACCAGTGGCGGAGCCACTCAGTGTCTAGTGCGGGCATTTGGCGGAGCCAATCAGTGTCTAGTGCGGGCAAATGCCCGCACTCGACTCCAATTTTTTATCTTTTTTTTTATCTTTTTTTTTTTTTTTTTTT
>NW_019238272.1:153881-156454 GCF_002742605.1 Olea europaea var. sylvestris | reverse complement strand
AAAAATTGTAATTATTTCCTTATCAATTAGTATTTAACTGTCACTTGTGGTTTATTTTAGTGTGAAATGTCAATGGAGAGATTATTTTTAAAAAAAATATTTCGTAGAAAATGTTGATGAGGAGATATTGAATAAAATTGATTTTTAATGTTGCACAACTTGCTATAGATCCTAGAATAAGAAAGAAAATGATAATCTTATTAGTGTTGTCACTATGTCATTTTTAGCATTATTGTAATATCATTAAATCCATAACTGAAAAATCCGACATTGACTAAATTTTGCCCGCACTGGACAAAATTCTTGGCTCCGCTCCTGTAAAGAACCATGACCTTCTCACAAGTGCAATTTGAAACACTAAATTATATCACCAATTAAAATGGTGTAACATAATAGTTCACGTAGATCCATGCAAAAAGGTACACTAATTCAGAATAAACACATGGGAAGTGTTTAAATACTATTACAAACATTAAGAGAGACATAAATGTTGTCAAAATTGCAATAAAACTTTTGTCTATGTGCTCTAGTTTCATAAATTACTTGGTGGTTTATTATATATGACAATAATTCAAGAAAATAATATAGATGTGCACGAATTAATTAGAAAACAAACTTCAAATTTGATTGTTTATATGATTTTAGATCGCAGAATTAATCAAGTTCAAAGTTTAAAGCAAAAATTGAAATAGGATAAGTAAATCTCTAAGAAGGGACGATAATTCATGAAAGTAATATAGATGTGCATGAATCAATTAGAATCAAACTTTAGATTTGAATGTTTATACGAGTTTAGATCACAAAATTAATCAAGCGCAAAGTGTAAAGCAACAATTGAAATAGGATAAGTACATCTTTAAGAAGGGAAAAACTCACGGGCTTCCAAACTTGAAGAAAATACTAAAAAAAATATATAATAAACATAAAAATTCTGCAAGGAAACAAAACATCCCAATTTAAATCGCAATTACTAAATAAATATTGACTTGTCAAAATTTGAACGAAGATATAAAATGGACTTTCAAACTTTTTTCTCCACTAAAACAAATAATCATGAGAAATCAAATAACACGACTCAAAAATAACTTAGTAGTCTTCTTCTTTCACAACTTACCATTGAGCTTAGATCCCTAATCCACAAAGAATTAATCCTCAACCAGCTTGCCCAAACTTCCAATCTCCAACTCAAATCTATAACTCTTTGATCACAAACTCAAATAACTCAAGATTATCTACTAAGCAATGATTGAATAATCCACGAATGAGAAAGAAATCCAAAGACCCTCCCACCGTCTAAGTTTATTACTGGAGTCATTAAATTTACTTGAAAAGTGTCAAAATTAAAAATAAATAATTGTAGTTGTGGTTCCAAATTCCTTTTTTCTTTTTCTTTTTTCCATATTATATCCAAACCTTTTATTTTTGTCACCTGCAGTCCTAAATGTTTAAAACTTCATCTTCTTTCCTTATCCCACTCCCACTCCACCCTGCCCTCAAAACCTCATCATCTTCCCCAAATTTACCTGTCCCAAACCAATACCCAGAAATGAATTCCGTTGACATTTTCTTGGGGGTAAATTTCCATTTCACTTTCTTGAAAAAATTCCTTCCTAATGCAAGTATATATATTCTTCCCAAACTCATAGTTTTACAGTTTATTTCCCTTTTAAGTTACTAAAAATCTGCTTTTCCATTATATTATCATCCAAAAAACATGAAGTCGACGCTCTTACTGGTGCAAGTTTCAATCTTTCTTGGGAACTCCAATTTTTATCATTTTCCCAGTGAATTTTTAAATATGAAAAAGAAAAAAATTCACTAACAAACTCAATTAATCAGTAATCACACAAGCTCTATCTATATAAGTGTAATAAGTACTGTCTGTCATGCATAAGTGGGGAGAGAGGTGTGACCTATTGAGCTAGATAGCTCCTCGATGGAAGTTGTGGTGGAGACCCAAAATGATGGAGAGTAGAGACGGTGGTGAGTAAAGTGGTTGGCTCCAACAGTGTTGTATTGGTACTAAAACTTTCATTCCATAATTAAATAAATTATTCAAATATCTCAATAGGAAAATTTTTAGTTCCATCAATAAAATAAATGAAACATATGTGAAACATAATCAATTGAAACATGCCCAAAATCCTAAATAACAATTTCCACATGGAAATAAAATTTAAAATAACGCTGAAAATTAAAGTTCATAGTCATGTTACTCCAGATTTATTTTTATTGAATTCAATAATTTTTGGCATCACGACTGCATTGCATCGCCCGTCAACCAACGACTCGTTCTAATCTGTGAGGAGTAGGAAAAATGATGAGTGCATGAGAATACTCAGTAGAACACGTAAAACCCTGGTGTAATCCCGATTAAAAATATTAAAATACATGTACAAAAAATATTATATCATCATCTTATCTTTAAAAATTGGTAAGAACTCAATAAACAGCATATCTTTGACACTAGATGGCCATAAAATACATATCATATCATATCTTTAAACTTTCATAAGTATAATAATTCAACAACATGAAATAAATAATTTAAACGGGATAAAAACAACATCACC
>NW_019238272.1:151658-153445 GCF_002742605.1 Olea europaea var. sylvestris | reverse complement strand
CCTAAATATTTCGCCTAAATAAAATTTTATTTGCCCTCCAAATTTCCAAATTTAAAATATAGTATATAAAATATTAAATTTTAGTATGTGGAAATATTAGGAGCTTTACAATCTCTCCTTCTTAAATATTTTTGTCCTCAAAAATTACCTTGGCTAATTAAGAGTTTTGGATACTTGGTTTTAAGCTCATCTTCCTTCTCCCAAGTTGATTCATCTCATCCATGATTTCGCCATTGTACTTTGACCAAGAGAACTTCTCTGTTTCTAAGTGGATATACTTTTCTATCTAAAATCATTGTCGGGATTTCTTCATATAACATGTCTTTTTGTACCTACAAAGTTTGGTAACTTACCACATGATTGGGATCATGAACATATTTTCTGGACATCGAAACATAGAACACATTACGCACTGCTACTAGCTCAGGTGGTTAGGCAAGTCTGTAAGCCACACTATCAATGTTTTCAAGAATTTCGAACAGTCCAATAAACTGCCATCTCAACTTCCCCTTCTTTCCAAATCTCAATATCCCTTCATTGGTTCTACTTTTAGAAAAACCTCTTCACCCACTTGAAATTCTAAATCATTTCTTCTACCATCAGTATAACTTTTCTGTCGATCTTGCGTTGCCTTTATTCTAGCTCTAATCTTATCAACCGCTTCAACTGTTCTCTCCAACCTCATCCCAACGGGGATCTACACTTCCTACCATTAAGAGTTTCATATGGGGCGATACCTATAGTGGCTTGAAAACTATTATTGTAAGCAAGCTCTACTAATGGCAGATGTGTTTCCGAACTATCGCCAAGATCCAAAACGCATGCCCTCAACATATCTTCAAGGGTTTGAATGGTTCTCTCCGATTGTCTATCTATCTATGGATGATAAGCAATACTAGATTTCAGTTTTGTCCCCATAGCTACTTGTAAACTATTCCAAAATTTCAATGTGGTCCTTGCATCTATCTGAGATAATGGTAACATGAACTTCATGCAATTTGACTATCTCCTTAATGTATAACTTTGTGAGCTGCTCTATATTGAAATTTACTTTGATTGGCAGAAAATTAACTGATTTCATCAAACAATCGACCACTACTCAAAAAGCATTGTGATCTCTTGCTGATCTCGAAAAGTCTACTACAAAGTCCATCGTTATGTGTTCTTATTTCCATCCCGAAATATCCAATAGTTTCAACAGCCTTGATGGCCTTTGATGTTCTTCCTCAACCTGCTAACAAACAATACATCTCTCCACGATCAGACCAATTCATCTTTTCAGGTTTTTCTACCAAAATGTATCTCGAAGATCACAATAAATTTTTGTAACGCCTAGATGTGCAGCTACAGGATGAAGTGGGCCTCTTCTAATATGTCATTTTTTATACCCTCATCCTTAGGTACACACAATCTTCCTTTAAAATTCAGTGCTTTATGTGCAGATATTTGAAATCCTATACATTTGTTCTTATCAATCTTAGCTTTATTCTTCTGTAGAATGAATCCTTATCCTGTACTTCTTTAATTCGATCTCAAAGGGTAGATTAAATTATATACACTTTTAATCTTACTATAGTCTAGGTCAGCGGCGATGATCTCTAATCTCAATTTTTCAAAATCCCTTATCAAGTGTTCCTACACCGTGGGTGAAACTGCTAATTGCGATCTAATCTTCCTGCTTAGAGCATCTGTGACTACATTAACCTTACCCCAAATGGTAAATGATGGTACAATCATAATCTTTCACTAACTCCAACCATCTCATATATCTCATATTCAGTTTATTC
>NW_019238272.1:148061-149448 GCF_002742605.1 Olea europaea var. sylvestris | reverse complement strand
TAATGTTAGACTTAGCAGCGAAGATGGAGAGATAAAAAAAATTTGTAGTTCCAAAGTCAAAAGTACATAAGTCGGTATATCAGATAATAATAGAATACCTGTTTCGTAACTATAATGTTAGCCTAGTAACTTAGGATGCAAAATAAAATAAGAAAAATATACACATGTACTTCAAATAATAATAAAATATGAGCTATGACATTCGAATCCTGCTCTGCCTCCTGATGATTTAGTGCAAAAACTTAGGTCTTTCCTTTCTTGTTCTTGTCTTGATCATCATCCTTCTTCTTTGGAGGCTCTATACAGTTCAGAGCAATGTGTTTCAACTTACCATAACGAAAGCACGTGTTTTTCCCCGAGTAAGCATTCACCTCTATGGAGTTTATTACATTTTAGGACAAGGTGTAATATTCTCACTTGCCCTACCTATACGAACTCTTGTACTTGGTCTTTTATTCTGCCAGTTATGTATGTCCTTACTCAGACCATTCCACTTTCGTTTTCCCTATGACTCCTTGTTTTGCTGGGCATACTGCTTCAAGGTAGTCCTCTGATATGAAATAGTTTGAGCCCTCTCCAACATTTTACGGTATGAAGTGAAACGATGAGACATAATAATCATGCCGATCTCTGAGCATAGTCCACGTTCGAACCTCTTGATTTTCTTACCTTCGGTATCTACCAAGTGTGGATCATACCTTAAGAGCTGCTCAAACTATCTCTCATAATAAGTAAGCAACATGTCTCCTTATCTGAGCTATAGAAACTCTGATTCCTTGAAATCTTTCAAAGCTTGTGGAATGTACTTTGCCATTACTTCATCCTTAACTTGTTCCCAAATCAGGTTACAGTATTGTTCTTCGACCCTAGTGCGTGAGACAGATTTCCACCAGTGATCGGCTGCTCCAACCAACATGAATTATGCGCTTAGTACCTTTTGTGCATCCGCACAAGCAATGTCTTGAAATATGATCTCCAATCCTCTTATCCACTCTTTGATAGCTAGTGGGTCAGAATCATTCGCAAAAGTAGGAGGCTTGTACTTACGAAACTGCTTAACCACCAAGATAGCTCCAGGGGCAAACGAAAGTGCATTCTGCTGTAACGGTGCATTTTGTGGTGGGGGTGCTTGATTCTGCAGGCTCAACTCTTATACAACTCGCAATAAATCACGCATCAAATTTGTGTGGTAGGTGGTTCCATTTCTTAAAATTTAGCATTAAGTCACTCATCACATACTATTACTACGTCTAAGATATTATACCCATATTATCGTATGCATATCATAAATTTAACAAGAAAAATAAATATGCATGTCTTAAAAATTTAAAGATAGGCCATTTTAGAGTAGTTAATTTATGCAACAAAAATAAAAAAGAAAAAAAAA
>NW_019238272.1:124302-146502 GCF_002742605.1 Olea europaea var. sylvestris | reverse complement strand
GAAATAATATAGGCAAATCTTCCAAATATTTTCTAAATTTTAATTCCATAGCAATTATAATTTCACTAAAATCAAGGTCATTTTTGTATTTATGAAATGTTCTTGTAATTATATAAAGACGTTCAAGCATCATACAGCTGGTGAGATAGTAAACGCCCGATAAAATCTTAGTGATTTCATAAAAAGATGTCAAAAAAATTTTAACTTTTAAAGCTAAATGTCAATCTCGTTCAGTCAACATACCCTCGTCATCACTTTTAACATGTCAATTGTTATAAAAGTCATTAAATGTTCAAAACCTTCACATGCTTTAATAACAAGTAAGTAGAGTTCCACCTACGACCTATGTCGCTAACAAATGTTTTAGCATTTTGCACTCCTATTTCGGCACAATAATTCTCAAATGTTTGTTTTCTACTTGGAGAGATTGTGATATATATTAGTGCGTTCCTAATATTTTGAAGTTCATCATTTATATATTTTAAACCATTTTGGGCAATTAAATTCAAAATATGACATACACAACAAATATAAAACAAATACCCACCAAAATTAGGCTGTAGTACCCAATGCAATTTTTCAACAACTACTTTATTAACACTAACATTATCGAAAGTAAATGAATAAATTTTAGCTTCGCAATGATATTCTCTAACAATACTAATAATAGCATTAAATATATTATTAGCGTTGTGAGGAAATTCAATAATTCTAAAAGTAATAATTTTTTTATGCATGCACCAAAGTGGGTTTATATAATGTGCAATTGCAGCTATATATGCTTTTTTATTAATCAATTCCCATGTATCTAAAATTAAAGATATGACACTCCCATATTTTTGTAAATTCATAATTAATTGTTGTTTTGTTAAAGTAAAATATTGTATTGTATCGGAACGAAGAGTGTTTCGACTTACCTCAACGTACTTTAGCTGCAGATATTCTTTCACATGCGAGACGTAGTGTTGGTTGTCAATTAATGCCAAAGGCAACTTAGCACCAGCAATAAGCTTCACCATTCCGGTTCGAGCTTTCTCCTTCGAATACACCCATGTGGATAGGGGTGCAGTAGAACCACCGGGGTCTGGATTGCCAAATTGCAATTGTGTTTGATAGCTTGGAATAAGTCCGTATTTGACCGCACATACTTTGTAATGACGGTTGAGATGGATGGTACCAATTCCTCTTTGCCATGCCAATTTTTGTTGGCAGTATTTACATACTGCTTTGGATTCTTGGACTCCATTGACGATTTTTCCGTTAAAATCAACTTAAAGTAATCTCAACATTTTGCTTGTTTTTTCCCCTTTCGCTTTCCCCTCGCATCATAAATGTTTAATTCAGCATCTTCTTTCTGATCATGTTCCGCTTCAAAAACATCAACATCATCCAAATTAATTGGATAATTTGGATTGCCGCTTACATCATGATGAAGATCCAAATTTGGAATATCTTCAGGTAGGAGTACATCATTTAGACCTTCAAATTGATTCTGAAATTGACTTTGCGGTGTCATAGGTGATTCGTTTCCTCCCACACCGAACAAGTTTTCGACAAATGAGCGTGGATCCATTTGTTTAGTTGTAATAAGTAATAACTAGTAGAAGAATAATTGTATAAATGTAGTGAGAAATGAAAATTGGATGAAATTTCAATAAATATAGTGAGAACTGAGAAATGAGAATTGGATATTATATAAATTGTATATAAAAATTACACAGCTATCAACACAATACAAGAGAGTTGAGAGAAAGATAATTGAGAGTTGAGAGTGAATTGTAGAACATTTTGTGGCTAAATGTCACTATTTATAGAAGAAGAAAAGAAAAAATATATATATATATAAGGACCAAAACAGTCACTGAAAAAATTCAGCGACCGTTAACAGTCAAAACAAAAAAAATTAATTCAGGGACTGAAACAGTCACTGACAAAATGATAAAGTGATCGAAACGATCACTTTTAAAACATTTAAAAATGAGCCCATGAGCCAAGCTCGTGGCTCCTTTGTAACGAGCTGCTCGCAAGCTCGCCGCGAGCGACTCGTTTTTTGTGCTAGCCGAGCGGGCTCGGCTCTCCCATCAAACTGAGGCTCGTGTTTTTATGAGCCCGAACAGCCCACGAGCTCCGTTTTCGCGAGCCGACGAGCCGCTCGATCCATTTGTCAACCCTAGTCACAGTTCACGTGAGTGAACAATACTGTTCACGTATTTTTTATTATTATTATTATTATTATTATTATTATTATTATTATTATTTACAAAACTTGTTATATTATTAACTCTTTTTTTCCTACTTTACACCCAATTCGTTTATTTTATTTATTTATTTTTCAAAACTCATATTATGAAAATATATATGGGCCTACACGAAATTAAACTTAATCTCTGCTACCAATCTGTAACGACCAAAATTTTAACAATTTAGATCATTACTAAAACTTTCATTCCATAATTAAATAAATTATTCAAGCATCCCAATATGAAAATTTTTAGTTCCTTCAATAAAATAAATAAAACATAATCAACTGAAACGTGTCACAAATCCTAAATAACAATTTTCACATGGAAATAGAAAATAAAATAACGTTGAAAATAAAAGTCAATAGTCATGTTACTCCGGATTTTTTTTTATTTTCGTAATTTCTGTCATCAGTACTACATCGTAATGCCCCCAATCAACAACCCATTCTAGTATGTGAGGACTAAGAAAAATGGTGAGTACATGAGAATGCTCAGTAGGACACGAAAAATCATGGTGCAAACACGAATAAAAATATTTAAATACATGTATCAAAATTATCATACCATCATCACATCTTTAGAAACTTCGGTAAGAGCTCAATAAATATCATATCTTTGGTATCGGATGGCAATAACATACATATCATATCTTTAAACTTTCATAAGCATAATAATTCAATAACATGAAATAAATAATTTAAATGGGATAAAAGCAACAGCAGCTTGTTACCCTACCTTGTTAGATCAATTAAACTTGAAAGGCAAAAACCGAATTCACATTCTAAATATCTATTTTCTACTTATCTGTCATCTGTGTGCTATCTGTATATTTTAGTGTGCAAATAATAAAACTTTTGTACGATATTTAAGTTTAAAGAGACAATAGAATTTTGATAGATTTAAAAGTGTGAAAAGTGACGCGTTTTACATTACCAAAAAGTACTAAAATCATTATTCCAAATAAAAATAATATTTTATCCCCAACAACCCAACACATGGCCACCAATCGTATCAACACTTTAAAAAACAAACTACTAATCAAAACCACCTTTTTTTTCCATTTGAATCACACGTGGCCTTACTCCCAATTTAATTATAATATACGTATATTTTTTATTTATTTACATGCCAAATATTACATGGCCCTCCTTTAACAAAGACAAAATCGTTCCGTGCAGCAAAATAGTATTGGAAAGTGGAAGGAGTGGTCATAGAGGAGGTGCTGCCACTACCACTGCCACAAATCAGTTAGTTCAATAGCCGGTGAATCATACTCGAGTTTTGAGCCTAACATCGAACCCAAATCCGCTTTTGGGATAGTGAAGAGACAGAATGGTTGTAAGTGTTAGCAATATTTTTGGTCTACGGTATATCCTTTTAAGTCCTACATACAAAAAAAAACTCAATGGTATTCATCTCTTGGTTTTGGGGTTTAGGCGGAACTGAGGAAGAAGATAAAGTTTTGAGAATAGAGTAGGATAAGGTAGGGGTTGGACTCGGAAACAAGATGAAGTTTTAAAATTTTGGGATTGCAGGTGGCAAAATAAAATGTTTGGATATAATCTAGAAAAAAGGAAAGAGATGAAAGTTTGGGACCACACTGCAATTATTCTTTTTTTTTTTTTTTTTTTTTTCCTTTTTTTATTGGATTTTTATATAAAAATCATTGAAAAAATTAAATCCTAACCACCACTCTTGCTTGACATAAAAGACAGGTTGGGCGTTTGACAATGAGAAAAATTCAAAGGTTAGGGGTTAAGTATGACAAATTCAATTTTCAAGAGTCAAATTTTAAAATGCAAAATTCAGGTATTAGCTAATTAATTAAATATATTTATTAATTAAATTTAATAAGGTCACAAATATACAATTAATGGTCACAAATTTTTTATCGATCACATATTGTCAAATTAATTGGTCACAGATTATTTCATTGTCACAAATTAAAAATTTTGTAGGTCATAGATTTTTTCAAGTTCACAAATAAAAGATTTTCTAGGTCACATTTTATTTCATTATCACAAATAAAAAGTAATAATTACAAGTCACGATTTATTGTCAATCATAGATTTTCAAATTTCTTAGTCATTTTAGTCACAAGTTCTCAAATTTTGAAGTCACAGTTTAATATTTGGTCACATATAACCAAATAATTGGTTCATTGCCACCACACTACCACCGTCACTTGCGATTACCCTCGCCAGTACAACACCACCACCTTCACCATCACCATCACCATCCTCGGCCATTACTATCAACACTTCCACCTGCACCACCAACAAAATCACCACCAAATCTAACATCGCCGCTAGTATCTCTATCTATACAACCAACAAAAACCTCCAACAACACCAAAACACTCCCCAAACCAATGCCAAATTCACTAGATCCACCACCATAGAACGGCTACCACACAAACACATCATCACCACACAAAGCACCATCCAACCCATCCTAACCGCCAGATCCACTCAAAACTCACAAAAATAGACACCTACAAAAACCAACCACTACACCACCACCATCGTCGTCACCACCTCCAAAGTCAATCCACTACCTCACCACCAACACCGCAAAAACCACCACTCAGATCGCCACTATAGCGCTCAGATTCGAAAGCACAAAGGCGATCTTTGAACAAATAAAATCGTCGAATATTGTGGTTGTGCCGCAGTCGAAAGCACAAATGCGTCGAAGGAACAGAGGCGATCATCGAACGCTGGTGTCACACTGTAGTGGCCACTGGTGCGACATCGTCTCCTATGTAGTATCGTCTCCAGTGGTGATCTAGTAGTGTATAATAAAAAGTGGTGGGTGGTTTTATAATTAGATTAATACCTGATATTTGCACAAATAAATTTCATACTCATTTATGAATTGTAATTCTTAAACACCTGTTGCCTTAATTTTCCGTTTAATTATTAACCAATTTATTAGCCATGGGATAGATTAGGCCTCAGTCATTAGCGGATTGCATGGGCCATTGTTTTTGCCAATAGTGATGACAATTTTAATTACTTCAAAAATTACCCATCATCCAAACTTATAATCATTTAAAAATTAACTAATAATATAGTATTTGAAAATTGTTTAAATCTTATAACCATAATACTCCGTCACATCAGGTACATCATATTAAATATGTCGTTAGAGTATGTATGAGTGAATTTTGTTTTTCTACTTAATAGTTTCTCCTTTTATACCTAATAATTCAGATAAACATCCCTTATATATAAACATACCGATTAAATAATTTCATCTTAACATTTTGATAATTCAATATGAGGAAAAAAAATAAATAAATAACAACAACAACAAAAGGAACATTCAAATGAGTATGCCGCTTGTCCGATTCCATTAAGAGCAATCTCTCTATCATATCTTGCATCTTGAGGTTTTGTTCACAGGACTTCCAAGTATAGTCCCTTTCCCTAATCTACTCCACATCCATATCCTAACCCTAGTTTCATTCCCCTCAACCCATCGAATTTTTTATTTTTTCTTCCTATATATTTTGTGATCGAGTCTTAGCTTAATGACAATAAAGTTGGTGCGAACTAGTGCAAAAGTTGCTCTTGGTAGATTAGAATTAGGGTTCTAATTCTCAACACAATGATCCACAAATCCCAATTGCTTTCTCTTTTTTGCGTTGAACTCCCAATTCAATTATCTTTTCAATATTATATCTTTTTTCTTGTAGAGATCTTTGTGCCAAAATTTGGGCTCAGATTTCTTCACATACTTCATATGTAGGTTACAGCACTTCTTCTAGTTTGTGTTGTTTAATCCATCATTTGCGCTCTTAATTTTTACATGGTAGAATAGAATTAGGGTTCTAATTCTCAACACCTGATCCACTAATCCCTATTGCTTTCTACTTTTTTGCGCTGAACTCCCAATTCAATTATCTTTTCAATAGTATATCATTTTTCTTGTGGAGATTTTTGTACCAAAATTTGTGCTCCAATTTCTTCACATACTTCGTATATAGGTTATAGGTTTCACTTCTTCTACCTTCTATTATTTGAACCAGGATTTGCAATCTTAATTTTTACGTCCAATTACCAAATTTTATCCGGAATCCTCCAATTTTTTAGCTCTTCTACTTTTGTTCTTTAAATTTCGACTTCTTCCAGTTTGATGCTTGATCTTCATTAAAAATGTCCATTGTAGACCTTGAAATTTATAAAATCTTCCAATTAAACTTCCAGACCTTCCAATCAAGTCCTCAAACTTCGTGACAATCATGCAATTTCATTTTTTTGTTAATTAAGCTATAAAAGTCTTACTTTTGCTTGTGGAAAGCTCAAATAAGAGTGTAAACACACTTATCATATATCCTCAAACTTTTGTTAGTCCGGAGTAAAATTATCTATTCAACTACTCTATTACACAAAAAAATAACTTGCCATATTTGTTCAGCTGAAAATTGATTAATCAATGTACATTTTGACTTTTTTGATGCTCGACTGGTGTATCCACTTAGCCAAACTCCAAGTGTAAGCTAATTCATTCAAATTGCATAAAAGATTAAACTCAAATTGATTCCATTTTCAACCCTTAATGCTCAAATTATTTATTTCCCACTCACGAGACACACACCCCCAAACTTGATATTTATTTTCTCTTCTTGGGTGATATTTCTAAAGGTTGCTTTTGAATCAATTATTATTTTCTCGTTCAAGTTTCTTTGAATCAAATCAATAAAAGCAACTAATTAAACACATAAAGATTCTTCATAATTTTAAGAATTGAATCCTGCAAGTATTTACTAAGAAAATCAAACCACTGGTTATCTAGAACCCCAAAATGAAATGTTCAAGCTTAGTCAGGCTTCCAGTAATTCTTTTGTTTTATGCACATGATTTTATTTTTCGTACTTGTTTTCTTGGTTTTTGTTTTTCCACGATATCTATTTGGTGCCCTCGTCGAGATCGTTTTATAATGTAGTTTTTCTCAAGTAAACATGATATCTTTTTTCCTTTATTTCCACCGTAACTTTGTGATTTTTTTTATTGGACTAGTAGTTGAGATCATATTCAAAGCAAACGGTCAATAGCTAGTTTTAACTCCACACTATAATTTATACAGTCATCAACATTTGTCCAAATAATCACATTTCTAGGCTCAACCATCCCAATTTGTTTGTCATGAATAGGGGTTAATTACCGAATGATCGCTGAACTTTGTGTAAGGTTTTCAGAGGGTGAAATTCAACTTTGAAAAATATAATCTCATCTGTCACTTACTCAATGGACTGTTAAGAAAATGACAATTTTGTTGATGTAGCTAACGGAATTACGTACATGGCAATATATTTTTCACTTGACATCCACGTCATTAGCGATTTAAAAATTGCGTGATGGATAAGATAACAAATTACAAAGTTTAGTGATTGATGATGTAATTTTTAAAATTTCAATAATTAGGTAGAAACTTTATGCAAAGTTGAGTGATGATTTATAAAATTAATTCCAGACACAAGTTTATAGCTCATTGGAATAATATTATTCCATTGATTCTTATTCCATTGACTTTAGATTTTAATCTGCATCAAACAAGGCTTAATATTATTTTATTTATATTTGAAAGAAAATTTTTTTAGGTAAACTAGGTCCCACTAAATTCAAATTCTGGCTCCGTCACTGCTTAAGTGTAAGGTTGGGTCATTTGCAAAACTGAGAGACCTTGACACATGGATTAGAGTAGCACTATACTGTTTGCAACCTACTTAGATTTTAATCTGCATCAAACAAGGCTTAATATTATTTTATTTATATTTGAAAGAAAATTTTTTTAGGTAAACTAGGTCCCACTAAATTCAAATTCTGGCTCCGTCACTGCTTAAGTGTAAGGTTGGGTCATTTGCAAAACTGAGAGACCTTGACACATGGATTAGAGTAGCACTATACTGTTTGCAACCTAACATCTCTTCCCTACAATTTTTCTGTTCATATCTTTTATTATTTATCTCACAATTCCTTAATCTGTTACATTTTTTTGCTTTGAACCAGACTGTCTTCGCCATCAAGAAGGATTCTAGTAAAAGGGACGCACCAGAAACCACTCTTTTCAGTGACAGTTGAAGCGAATGCACGGGATTGAATGATTCCAGGACCACTATAGCACTTGAAGAACCTAATGAACTTCACATAAGAGTAATACCATAAGAAAGGATACCAATGTATCAAATTAAGAAGAGAAAGTGTGCCTTAAGAGATGAATCTGTCTACAGTCTACACAAAGGAGGCTGCAATTAAATGGCTGTATCTTGACTCTTAGACACTATTTTTCGCTTGAATATGAAGTGATTTACATTGGTGAACTTATAGATGCAAGAGTTCTGTAAGGAAAAACTCATAAAACCATTAAAATAAACGTTCTAAAATGTAGAATAGATGAATTTATACAGTTTGTGTCTCATGGGTACTAGAAAACTTCTGTTTGAATACGGAAAACTACGATTCCTAGCATTTATCCATGACAGATGAATTCAACTTTGCGTTAATTATATGAATTATATGAAATCAGCAATAGCTTAAAAAGTTTGATAGTGTCATGATCACAGACGAATTCGTCATAAATAATTGTGATAGATTATCAAGATATTTGAAAAGCGGATGAGATGCTTAAATTAGGAACTAATATGGATGTTATCAATAAGTCAAAGAAAATGCCACCACCAACTTTGACAAGAGAGACATGGGTGTAGTATAAAAGACTTTTTTAATGAAACTCTCTAAAACACTCGATGAAATAAAGTTGTCTCAAACACAATATGTAAAAAAATGATTGCAAGATTTAAGACTCACAATATTAAAGAAACGAGTAATCCATGTCTTCCTCAAGTAATTTTATCTAAGAATACTTGAAATGGAAACTACAATTAGAATACTCTTAAAGAGATGTATCTTATGAATTGTACAAGGCCACATAAGTCGATATACAAATAACCCAAGTAATGTATGTTGTAGTGCTTTAATATGGGATAATTGCAATTATATATATAAGAGGCAATATAATTTGAAGGAAAAAAAAAAGGAAAAAAGAAACACCCTATGTATGAAGGATAAAATGAAATGATAATAATTGGAATAAGTATATTAGTGGTATTTCTTGAATATTCTAAGCAAAGTTTTATAGCTCGAAATCAATTATCCCTAACTTTAACCAAACTAGTCATTTTTTTTTTTAAGTATGATTTAGGTCTAAATAAAAGCTAATAAAATACTAAAATAAGGCTTCATAAACAGTGTTTGACAATCATGAAGGAAACTCGATTTGTCGAGTACTAGAACTTCGACTTCACCTATATTTTTCTACTTTAGTTTTGTGTAATTGATCAATGCATGATCAACAATCATTTTATTATTATTATTATTATTATTATTATTATTATTATTATTATTATTATTATTATTATTATTATTATTATTATTATTATTATTTTATTTTATTTTATTTTGGAAACAATCTCTCTTGAATAGGTTAAACATATTGTTATGTATGATCTTCTTATATCTCTATTTAAGATACAAATACATACGAATGAATTTAAAATGAAGAACGTTAAAATATCACATAAAGTGTAGGAGTAACTCTCTCACTCTCTTATCAAACTTAACTATATTTACTAATTGAGCTATATCTATATATGTTTATCCTATCGAAAATAATAAAAATTCCAAAATGTATCCGACGGGTGATCAATATACAAACGTAACAAGAACAAAGAAAATGTTCAACCAAACATGTGATTAAAGTCAAAAAGGAAAAATCAAATTAAAGCTTTAAAATGCGATTTACGTTGACGTCTTAGCTGTGAAAAAGTTTAGCCTAGCGTATTTGAATTACAAGAATTCATATTTGCAATGTAAAACAGTATCCAGAATTAAAGCTTAAGAAGAAAAATGATGACAATTCGTAAATCTTCGTTTCCCATGTTGTTTAACCATTATATGCCTTCTTCTTCCTCCAAAAACTCAAAAAGCCTAGGTTGCTTTTGTATGTGTGTTACATTCCAAGATATCATGCCCTAATGAAGTACAATACTTTTACTATATATAGGGTGCGATAATCGACCAAAATTTGTTAAAACCATGGACCAAGTTACCCCCAAAACAACCAACTAAATAGAACCCATGTGCGCTTGTAGTTAAGGTGTTGCTTTAGAAGCACAATGGTAGCGCTCATGCAGCAGAGGCTGCTTCATTCCTTTTTAGTTCTCCATCCTCTATCTTTTGGCTATCAGGATTTGGCTCTTTTCTATCACTAGTCTAATTCATTTTGAAGTGCGCTAATTCTTGTCATTATCTTCAATTCGTTGAGTTATATTCTCAAGTCGTGAAATCATCCTAAAACAAAACAAAAGGGATGAAAATCAATGGAGATAAATTTGAAAATGCTAACTAAAGTCTCGAAAGTGAGTCAAGATACGTACATATGCTACATTTATCAAACATTCCAAACTCAACTTTTTGCTAGTTTCAAGCAAAATACGATAAAGACCAACACATGACGAACATAAGCAAAGATTGCACAACCTGGTTAGACTTCTCACCGTATACGCATTAGCTTAAAATAAATATCATCTTAATAGTTTCTACTCAATTACTTCATGTCGATCCCTATACACGCATATTGCTATTTAGAAACATTGCCCAAAGCTAGGATAGAGCTGAAAACTTGGCCTGTCAAATCTACTACGGCTCATGAATCATAGAGCTTGCCAGGATTGCCTATCGATAAATGGCTAGTTGGCTTGGCTTGTCAGTTGTACCCAACATAAGGTCGATTCGAGTGAGCCCGAGAAAATAGTATTTTTTATATTATTAAAGAAATCAATTTTTAATAGAAAATTAAGGGATAATTGCAACAAAAGTCCCAAACCTTTGAAGCACTAGTAGACTTTCCCCAAACTTTTCATTTATTGTGGCCGTCACCCCTAACCTTTCCAAACGTTACATGTGAGGCTCTTTTGGATGGTTTCCGTCTAAAATGTTTTCTTCTACTTGACATGCATTACCAGATAGAAGAAACCATTAGTAAGGAGTTCGTAGCAAAATAAATCATCTTTAATTGTGATATGATTGTCCATTTCAAAGATTAGTATGTTGAATTGAAAGTGAAACTGACTGTACCAAATTCAAGAAGAGTGTTAGGGTTCTTTCCTTACACAGCTTAATAATTGCAACAAAAGTCCCAAACCTTTGAAGCACTAGTAGACTTTCCCCAAACTTTTCATTTATTGTGGCCGTCACCCCTAACATTTCCAAACGTTACATGTGAGGCTCTTTTGGATGGTTTCCGTCTAAAATGTTTTCTTCTACTTGACATGCATTACCAGATAGAAGAAACCATTAGTAAGGAGTTCGCAGCAAAATAAATCATCTTTAATTGTGATATGATTGTCCATTTCAAAGATTAGTATGTTGAATTGAAAGTGAAACTGACTGTACCAAATTCAAGAAGAGTGTTAGGGTTCTTTCCTTACACAGCTTGTAAAAACAACCACAATGCAAGAAAATGTAAAAGAACACTACAAAATTGTTCACCCAATTCAGCAATCGCCTAATCTAGGGAGGCTCAAAGATTGGCCTAATTACTAAGCGCACAAAAATCGTCCAAAAGGGAGTACAGATATGGAAAACTCAATCAGACGCTGAAATAGTCATCGATCCACACATGGATATCTTAAATCTCAAAACCTAACCAAAAACACGAACAAGACTTTCTGGCAACCGCTGCAAATACCAAATCAGCCACTATTTTAGCCTTGATTACTATAACAACATGAATTAAATAGATTCAACCAATATTTTGGCTAGACAACTTATAAGAGATCAAAGATCGAAGAAAATTGAAAGTCAAGAAGAGATAGAGAGTCGAAAAATCTAAAGACCCAGAAGAATGAAAAGTGAGTCTAACCATTCAGCCACCCAAGAATCTCATAATGGTTTGTTTTAATCTCAATCGTAGATCGAATCCAATGGTCCAGCACTTATTTAAAGAAGAACAATCCAAGTGAACACTTTTGATCCAATCCAAGGTTGCCATATGGCCTTCAACCCAGATTTGACAACTAAAAGAGTTGCATTTTTCATAAACACGTTTTATACTCTACATTCTTCACCTTTGTTCTCACAAAATCTGACTCTCTTTGATTGCTTAAATGTGCTTAATTTTGGCTAATCTTACATAATTGTCCATGTACCTGCAAAAGAATTAACCTGTATCAATAATTAGTAAGGATGAACATGTCTTAAACTTACTTACAGATATCACTTTAGTTCCCATATCTGATGGATTCTTATCTCTATGAATCTTAATCAAATTAACTTCACATGTAGACCCTTTTTCTCTAATGAAGTAATACTTCACCTCAATATGTTTGGACCTTTCGTGATACACAAGATTTTTACAAAGTAACAACGCACTTTGACTGTCAGTAAAAATTGTAGGAATTTTATGCAAGAAGTTCAATTCTTTTAAGATTCATTTTAATAAGATGCATTCTTTTACGGCCTCAATTATAACAATGTATTCAACTTCTGTACTTCAAAAAGTTACTATAGACTGTAACTTAGATTTCCATGTTATGCAATTATCATCTAGTGTAAAAAAATAGGATGTAGTAGATTTTCTTTGATCGTTATCACCAGCAAAGTCAGCATCTAAATATCCTTTTAACGTCAAATTATTTGATGCATTTTCATACACTAATCCCACATTTAATGTTCTAATTAATATATCTTAGTAGCCACTTTAATCCTATCCAATGTGGTTTCCCTGGACTGGACATAAATATGCTTAAAAAGCTAATTGCATAAGCAAGATCAGGTCTGATGGTTATCGTGGAAAACTTAACAGATCCTATAGCATTGGCATATGGGATGTTTTCCATGGCCTTAATCTCCTATTGTGTTTTTGGGGAATGTCTAATTGACAGATTCATAGGAGCAGCTAATGGAACATTTACAGTTTTAGATTCTTTCATGCTAAATTTAGTTACAACTTTATCCAGATAAGATTGCTAAGTGAGTATTAATCTATTCTCAGATCTATCCCTCTTAATAACCATTTCTAAAATCTTTTTTGCATTACCTAAATCCTTTATATCAAATTCTGATTTTAAAAGATTTTTGATTCTTAAGATTTAAGTTCTACTTGCACTAGTTATAAACAAATCATCAACATATAACAATAAGTAAACTTCACATCCACTCTTAGTATTGTTATAATACAAGCAAGCATCATACTCACTTCTTTTAAAACCAATTTTGATAACACATGAATCAAACCTTTTATACCACTATCTTGTACTTTATTTAAGTATATACAGTGATTTTTGCAACTTACACACATAGTTAATTTTACCCTTCACCTCAAAACCTTGAGGCTGAACCATGTAAATATCTTTATCTAGTTTACCATGTAAGAAGACTGTCTTAACATCCATTTGTTCAAGCTCCCAATTAAAATGAGCCACTAATGCTAAGATCAGCCTAATGGTTTTATATTTTATCACAGGTAAAATTATTTCATTTTAATCTAGTCCTTCTTTTTGGGTAAACCCTTTGGCTACAAGTCTAACCTTTTACCTTAAAGGATCGGTAGGATTGTTCCCCTCCTTTAATTTATAAATCCATTTACATTGGACAATCCTATGATTCCAAGTCTTGTTTTCTTTTAGAGATTGCATTTCTTTTTCCGTAGCCCACTTCCAATTCCTAAATTTTGGTCCTCTGACTATTTCTTCATAAGAAGCAGGTTCAAATTGTTCAATACTTTCACCAGACATTAAGGTAAAATTTATACAACTTTGTGATTCATATCTAATGTTAGGTTTAACCTACCTACTTTCCATATCCCTTACAAGTTGATAGTTCTGTAGAGAGGTATCCTCTATGGGGTCAACCTGATTTTCAGATTTAGTTTGTGTTTGAGGTTGGATTTTTCCAACTTCACCTTCATCAGGTTCCACTTCTTCTTCTTAAGGTGTGGGATTACTAGTTCCAATACTGTCAGGTTGAGTATTTCTTAATCTGGTTGGCTTCACCTCATTTTTAGTTAGGTTGTTATCTGGTAAAGTAGAAGTATCAGATTTGAGTTTTTGGCATGGCATCTCTGATTCATTAAACTTCACATTAATACAGCTAATGATCTTTATGTCCTTTATCCCTAATACCCATAGTCTATAACCTTTTACACTTTCAGGGTAACACAACATAATACATTTTGTTGCCCTAAGGTCTAGTTTCCCTTCAACTTGATGTACATAGGCAACACACCCAAATACACTGATATTAGAGAGATCTGGTTTTTTCCCAGAACATAATTCTTGGGGTGTTTTAAATCCAATGGAACTGGAATGTGATTTGTTAATCAAATATGCACTTGTATATACTCCTTCAGCCCAGAACCCTTTTGCAAGCCCTGAACTAATTAGCATGCATCTGACCTTATTCATCAAGGTCTTGTTCATTCTTTCTGCCACCCCATTTTGTTAGTGAGTGTTTTTAATAGTCCTATGTCTTAAGATACCTTCCTGTTTGCAAAAATTTTCAAATTCAAAATTATAGAATTCAAGACCATTGTCTGTCCTTAAGATTTTTAATTTTTTATCTAGTTAGTTTTCAACCATTTTCAATCATATTCAGAATTTTTGAAAGGTCTATGACTTAGCCTTTAAAGGAAAGACTCACACTTTTCTATAATGCTCATCAACAATAGATAAGAAATATCTATTGCCACTAAAAATGGGGTGGCTTTCAGGGCCTCATAAGTCAGCATGGACATAATCTAAGGGTTTCTTGGTAACATGTAAACCTGTTTCAAAGCTCACGCTGTGAGATTTTCCAAGAACACAGGTTTCACAAAATTCCAGTGTTTCAACTAAATCTTTCCCAAGCAATTGTTGATTACTTAAAGATTTTAACCCTTTATTTCCAATATGTCTCATTCTATTTTGCCACAATTCAATTTTATTCTCAGTAATAGTGAGTAGATTGGAATCAGGAACAGTAATAGTTTTGCCTTTAAGATTGTACAGCTCATTTCTTTTTGGTCCTTTCATCACAACTAGTGAACCTTTCATTATTTTTAATACTTTGTTGTCAAACTTAAAGGTATGTCCTTCATCTTCAAGAATTCCTAAGGATATTAGGTTTCTTTTCAGATTAGGAACATAGCTTACATTCAAAATTGGCCTAACAAAGCCATCATGCATTTTTATTGAAATGTCTTCATTTCCAACAACAGTCTGTGAATTATTATCCCCCATGTACACTTTCCTAGGTTCTATTTCTTTATAACTATAGAATTAGTCTTTTATAGGGCACATGTAAAAGGCACACCCTAAGTCTAATATCCAATCTTTATTAACTTCCTCACTAGATACAGTCATAACATAGAGACCATCAACTCTAGCTTCCATAGTGTTATTGTTTAACTCTCCATTATTTAGATCTCTTTGTTTTCTTTTTTGTTCAAAGCAATCCCTTTTGAAGTGTGCCAATTTCCCACAATTGTAGCACTTCTTTTTGCTTTTATCTCTAGGTTTTGATCTGGTTTTGGGTTTCCCTTTTCCCTTCTTTGTGGAAAAATTATTTTCTTTTCAGGTCATCCTCTTACAAACATGCTCTCATCTCTAGGATTAGATTTAGATTCCTTTTTAACTTCTAACTCCCTAGATCTCAAAGTATCAATGACTATAGCTTGAGTCAGTTTATCCATTGAGTATTTTATTGCATTTATGACATCTTTATATGAGTCAGGTAATGAGTTTAACAGGATTACAGTAAGATCTTCATCATCAAATTTCTTTTCATTATTTGCAAGGTTTTTCACTATGATATTAAATTCATTCAAATTTACCTCTAAGTCCTTCCCAGGGTTCATACTAAAGCTAAATAGCTTTTCCAAGAGATAAATTTTATTTGGTAGTGTTTTAGTTAAAAACATAGCATCAAGGGCAGTCCATAGGGCTCTAACAGTTTTGGCTTCATCTTGTCTTACAATATTATCTGATAGATGTAAAATTATGGAATTATAAGCACTTTCATTCATGTGTTCAATTTCATTCGATTTTGCCTTTAGTTCAGCAGAAAAAGTTTCGGATCATCGAGGGCCTTAGCGACCCTTTGTTGAACCAGAATGACTCTGATTTCTTGCTTCCATATTGAGTAGTCCCCCTTTCCATCGAATTGTAATAATTCAACCTTCCAACCCATCACAGGTTCTATAAAATGTTGGCCTATACTCATGGACATAGTGTAATCTTGGATTAAAGATCAACTAGTGAGCGTAAAAGGTTTTGAAAAAAATTTCAAGAATTTAGGGCAGATACATATTCACCAAATTTGAGATAAGAACAATAATATTCGGTATAGAGTGAGTTAGTCTTGTAAACAAGTAATAGCACCAAGTTATAATCAAGAACTTCAACTAACACTGTATATACTCAATGACGGGAATATGCAATTCAAGTCACAATTCCAATGCGAACATATATCAAATGTAGGTTTCTGGTATCAAATACCAAGAACATAAATTACCATACAGAAGCCAAAAAAAATAAAAGCATCCTCACCATATACTGCCTTTAAAGTAACAAGAACTCTAAGCTAGTCTCAACCCGAGGACTGAAACTCCTCCTTTACTAGGAGTGATCTGTGGTTAACTCGCCACTTTTCACCAAGTTTTTCCTAACAAACAACAACACAAAAGGAGACAAGAATTAGATCTTTCAATGTATTAGAAAAAAATGATCCAAAAAAAATCCTAAAGTGTTTTATCAAAAAAACACACGCACTCCCAGGAAGGAACCGAGCCATGAAAAGTTGACCTAAAGATTTTTGTTCAAAACAGTGCACCCCAGAGAGCTCGAAGGTTCTAATACCTGTTGTTGATAGGGTTCTTTCCTTACACAGTCCATAAAAATAGTAAAATAAAACAACCACAGTGTAAGAAAATATAGAAGAACACTACAAGATTGTTCACCCAGTTCGGCAATCGCTTAATCTAGGGGGCTCAGAGATTAGCTCGATTACTAAGCACACAAATACAGTCCAAAGAGGAATATAGATCTAGAAAACTCAATCAGATACAGAAATAAGTTGTTGATAGGGTTCTTTCCTTACACAGTCCATAAAAATAGTAAAATAAAACAACCACAGTGTAAGAAAATATAGAAGAACACCACAAGATTGTTCACCCAGTTCGGCAATCGCTTAATCTAGGGGGCTCAGAGATTAGCTCGATTACTAAGCACACAAATACAGTCCAAAGAGGAATATAGATCTAGAAAACTCAATCAGATACAGAAATAGTTATTGATCCACACATGGATCTCTTAAATCTCAAAACCTAACCAAAAACACGAACGAGACTTTCTGGCAATCGCTACAAATCCAAATCAGTCACTATATTCAGGCCTGATTATTGTAGCAACATTAATCACACATATTTAACCAATATTTTGGCCAGACAAGTCATAAGAGATCAAAGATCGAAGAAACCAAAAGAAGAAGATTGAAAGTCCAGAAGAGGGAAACTCAAAAAATCTACAGACCCAGAAGAATGGAAAATGATAGCCACCCAAGAATCTAATATTGGCGTGTTTTAATCTCAACCGTAGGTCGAATCCAACGGTCCAATATTCATTTAAAGAAGAACAATCCAAGTGAATGCATTTGAGCCAAGTCGGGGTTGCCATATGGCCTTCCAACTAAATTTGCCAACTAAAAGAGTTGCATTTTTAGAAACACGTTTTATACTCTACAAAGAATGTGCACATTTTGTTGTCGATTTTTATCCATCTCAAAGTTCCAGTATGTCGGATGCAGTTGATGATCTGCAAGATATTTAGAAATTGGGTACCCTGAAGCAAGTTGTTTGAAGGTTTTGTTCTACTTGACCTATATACATCATAAGGTTAAATTTTTTTTCTTTGTTATGTCCCTTCATTGTATTGTGTTTACTGCATTCTTCAGAAAATCCACAGAGAAATATTACTCCATCGTCACCACCATCGCCCACTACCCGGATGCTAGATTTCTTTGTGGGTTTAAAAAGTTGAGTAAGAGCTCCCTTAAATCAACGGCATTCGCACTGAACCGAAATCCATAGTCCCTTTTAAGTTTGTCCAAGTCAGACTCAATTCCACCGTCGACAAAAGTGTAGTCTTGTTCGGAGAAAAACTCAACGAGATGGTCGAGAATATAAGAGGAGTGGATGAGATGGTAGACCAGACAACGATGAACGACGCAAAGTGGAGAATGACGACTGGGTTCTGAATACAGCTAAAGCTGGGTCACCACTCTGTACCTGTACAGATGCTAATATGTAGATCCCAATGGAGATGCAAATATATAGATCCATGCTAGTATATGAGTGAGTTTGAAGCCAACAGGTCTCCAAGCAGTAGTTAATAGCGATGGCGGTGGTAGATTTATTATTAATGGTTGGGTGGAGAGAAGAAGATCCATTTTTTTCTTTTTCTTTTTTTTTTTAAAATTTTTGATTTAAGTTTTTTAATTGTTTAATATGGAAAATAGAAAATTACCTTTTTTTTCTATTTTAAAATTGATTAAAAGGTGGTCAAAGTTTATTTTGATGGTTAATTGACCGCAATTTAAACGAAAATCATCCAAAAGTGCCACACATGCAATGTTTGAAAATGTTAGGATTGATGGCTGCGACAAATGAAAGGTTTTTAAAAAGTCTCCTAGTATTTCAAAAGGTTTTGGCTTTTACTACAATTATCCCGAAAATTAATAACAAAATTATGAAACTACCCATAAGGCTTACATGCCTAGTTCGGCTTGTAATAGTAGAGGCTAGGCCTAGCTCAACCTTAGGCACGGTGTATAATGAGCTCAAGCTACCAACAAATAGAGCTATGCAGCCAACCTTGGCAAATGGTCCAAGCCTGTCAACCCTACAAATAAAATAATCCGAAGTTGAGTACATTTAGTTTTTTTTTTTCGTTAGATAAAAATTAGATTTTTAATATATTTTTAAAAAATGATAAGATATATGATTGAAAAGTTAATAAAAGTTGTAAATTTTATAAATTTTGTACTCAAAAATGTTTTTGAGATTGGGGTCAAATAGGGCTTTGGTGAGCGTTAGATGTTTTTAAGCTAAAAAGAGTTATAGAGTCTGTTTGAGAGTGATTTTGAGAATTGATTTTTTGATCGTTAGGAGAAAAGTGGGGTCTACCTGTGAGAGAAGAAGTCAAATATGACGGCTGGAATAGTGAAATAACGGTCAAAAAATCAATTTTTTGCTTTTTTTTTTTTTTCTAATGACAAACGACTCGTTTTACAATTGCATAGTTGAAGCATATACACCTAATTTGTCCAGTCCTTCTGACTGACAAATGGGATATTGACATCGAATTGTCATTTTCGCGCATCATTCCTCCGGCAAAAAATAAAAAATAAATAAATAAATAGATTCAATAATCAATGAAAATGTCGAAATGCATACCGTAAGCGATCTTTTATTACACGTTTATGAGTGTTATCGACCCGTAGTTTGAATTTTTTGTGGTTACTTAGCCCCCATTTGGTTCCTATTATTTGATATTATAATTTTTGAAATAATATTTTGTTTGGAAAATGTGGTTAAAAAAGAATATTTTTTTTTTCATTTACGTATAATATTATTTTATTGAAGAATGTGTAATAGATACGAAGAGAAATGGAAAAAAAAAATTATTAAAATTTTAAAGGATGAGAGATTATACTTTTGCGCCACGAAGGTTTCATTTATACTCTTTGAATTAGTGAGAGAGAGGAAAAACGACGGTTTTTCGATTTTTTTTTCTTCCAATTCTCATTAATGGCGGAGGAACCAGCGAATTTCACACCCGACCCGAATCAGAACTCATTCGAAGCTACAATCGAATCTGGCGACGATTTCGGAGCCACCGAGTCCACTTGCAACAATAACAATAACAATGCCGGAAGTTCCTTGGTAAATTCCGATGGTGACTTCGAGAAGTCGTTGGAATACGCGGATGAGTTGATGGTTCGAGGCTCAAAAGCCGCTCAGGAGCGTGATTATGCTGAAGCCACAGAGCGCTACAGCCGTGCTTTGGAAATCAGGTTAAGGTTTTTCATTTGTTAGGCATTTTGTGATTTTCTTTTATTTTTAGGTATTTGGAAGTAAAATTAGTTTTTTCTATTACAGCAGTTTGTTTGATTTTAGTGTAAAATTATTTTTGCAAACCGGTGTTTGGAATTGGGGCAAGGATAGGGTTTAGTTATCTGCGATGCTTTTGGATTATTACGGAAATATAACTGACTTTACAATAATTTTGGTTAACTAATTAGCTTGACAAGCCTTGTTCTTACGCATTTTTAATCTTTATAATTCCATTTTTTGTCTTCTTCCTTTTTGGGGATTCAGAAATATGTGTATGCTTTCTTAGTTTTAGTTTTGTAGCAATTTGTTTGATTTAGCTTAAATTTTCTGCTAGCAAACCAGTGCCGGAAGCTTGGGGGCAAAAGTAGAGTTTTAATAATGTGAAATGCTTTTAGTTTATTGTGAAATTATAATTGGCTAGAAATTTTTTTGGCGTAGTAATTAGCTCCACTAGAATTGTTTATTGAATTTGGATGTGCTATTATAATCTTCTTACTTCTGTTTTTTTGCATTCTTGCTTTTTTGGGAATTCAAAATGGTATAGTGCATGTTTTATGCAATAATTGTACTAGCAATGTCTGCCCATTAAATAATTACTTTGCCAAAAAATGTTTAGATAATTTTCTATGAGATAAGTCCCACATTATAATGCCACAATTTTCTGAAGAATGATTATGGTCTTAAGGTTGTTTTACATATAATTGGTTGTGAACATGTTGTTCACTGTTATATAATCAACTCCATTATGCTGATCTTGTTTGTTTTCCGAATTATGCACTTAACACACACCCTGACTTCAATTTCTGGTGTTGAGAAATGACAACCTACAATGCAAGGGAGTAAACTGATAATTTTAAGAAGAAAGATAGAGAAAAAACTGTAACACATTTAAGAAATGGAAGCCTTATACATCACTGAAATTAGAAGATATCTCGGTATATTCTCTCCTATTTTCTTTTATCTCGTGTCCATGGCAAGTTAACTGGAAAGAAGCAACCCTAGCTCTTCATAAGAGCATCAATGCATTCCACTTTTTATTGCATTGAAATTACACTCTGATGTGAAAATTGGTTGCAACGTCAAATTTCTTTTAGGGTTGCTCATTATGGTGAACTTGCACCTGAATGTATCCAATCTTACTATAAATATGGATGTGCCCTGCTGTACAAAGCTCAAGAAGAAGCTGATCCATTAGCTGCAATGCCCAAAAAAGATGGTGTATCCCATGAAGATTGCAGTGTAGATGGATCTGTCAAGAGTACTATAAATGGTGAATCTTCTGCTGCCTCGGTTTCCAATAATGATGACCAAGGTGGAAGCTCAAATAATTTGGATGAAGCTGCAGATAATGGTTAGTATTTGCTTTTACTGAGTTCCATGGTAATTCAGATGATGACTTCTGTAAATGTTTCTAATTTGTAATTATCTACCATCAATGTTACTGGTTATCCTATGGATGGGCAATAGATATGCTTTGATCGATAGTATTTATAAGATGACTTGTATATGTCATTGGTTTTCTTTAAGAATAGTGAGAAGTGAAATTGCCGCATGTTTTCTTTATGAATAGTGATACATGCTGTGGTATCTACTGATCTATATTTTGGTATTAACTATTACTGCCAGTTATAGTAAAAGAAGTCATCATATATATCATTAACTTGGATAGGACTTCTTCTATCTGCTATATTTCCCGAGAGGATTATTTTCTGAGACAACTGTATTCCCCATGCTCCCTGGGTTGATTTTTCTTTTCTTTTAATTGTGGTGGTGGTGGGAGGGGGGGGGGGGGGGGGGGGGAGGG
>NW_019238272.1:74102-122685 GCF_002742605.1 Olea europaea var. sylvestris | reverse complement strand
ATTGTTTCCATAGATTTTTCCTTTTTCTAACAGTTTAGAAATCCTTATGTTTACATAATTATATCAAATTTAGTTTTAATTATTTTACAAGTGTTAATAAACTATAATGAAAGTAGGGATGTCAAACGGGACGAGCCACTCGCCGGCTCGGTCACTTAGCTCGTCGAAATAGGGCTCATGGACAGCTCGGACTCTTAAATTAACGAGCCCAAGCGCGAGCCGAGCTACAATGCTCACCCACGAGCGGCTCGTTTTAACTAGCCAAGAGCCAGGCTCGCGTTAGCTAGCCACGAGCTAGGCTCGCGGCTCGTTTTGGGGATGAGGCTTGTGGCTTGCCTTTTTTGAGTGACCAAAACGGTCACTTTTTATCGTTTTGTTCACTTTTTTCAGTGATCATTAGGGTTACTAAATTTTTTTCTTTTATTATAAATACCCCCTTAACTCCCCATTTTTCTTCATATCAATTACCTCCTCATTCTCACTTCTCATTTCTCAACTTTCTTTTATATCAATTATCGAGTTTTTACTCTCTTGTACTGTTGTGTAAAATATACAATATCGATTCATTTTTTACATTTTATTCAGTTACAATTTCAATTCATCCAATTCTCAATTCTCACTACATTTATATTTTTAATAGTTATTATATTTGGATTTCATCATAAACAGTCAAATTGATTTGGATGATATTAACATTCCCGAAACGAAACATGACGACGAAAATACCGAATTAAACATCCTAGATGCGAGGGAAAAGCGAAAGGGCAAAAAACAAGCAAAATGTTAGGATCACTTTAAGTTGATTTCAACGGGAAAAATCATCAATGACCTTGCAGAATCTAAGGCAGTATGTAAATAATGCCAACAAATATTAGCATGACAAAAAGGAATTGGTACCACCCATCTCAACCGCCACTACAAAGTATGTGCGGCCAGACATGGAAACACAATTGCAATTTGGCAGTCCAGGCGTCGTATCTGCAACTTCACCCCTATTCACATGGGTGTATTCGAAGGACAATACTTGAACCGGAATAGTGAGATTTATTGCTGCCACTGAGTTGTCTCTAGTTATTGCTAACAACCAACACTCGTCTCGTTCGTGAAAGAATATATACAATTAAGGCACGTTGGGATAAGTCGAAACACTCTTCGTGTCGATATAATACAATATTTCAATAATTCAAAACAACAATTAATTATGAATTTGCAACAATATGCGGGTGTTATATCTTTAACTTCTAATATATGGGAATGAGTTAATAAAAGAGCATATATAGTTGCAACAGCACACTATATAGACTCACTTTGGTGCATGCATAAAAAAATGATTACTTTTAGAATTATTGAGTTTCCTCATAATGTTAATAATATATATAATGTTATTATCAGTATTGTTAGAGAATATAATTACGAAACTGAAATTCGGTCTTTTATTTTTGATAATGTTAGTGTTAACAAGGTAGTTGTCGATAAATTGTGTAGGGTACTTCAACCTGATTTTGGTGGGTATTGTTTCATATTTGTTATGTATGTCATCTCTTGAATTTAATTGTGTAAGATGTCTTAAAACATATAAAGGATGAATTTCAAAAGATTAGGAACGCATTAGTATATATTACGATCTTTCCTAGTAGAAAGCAAGTATTTGAAGTTTTTGTGTCGAACTAGGGCTGACGACTACTAAAACATTTGTTAGCGACGTAGGTCATAAATGGAGCTCTATTTACTTGCTATTAAAGTCATGTGAATGTTTCAAACATTTAATAGCTGACTTTTATAACAATAGATACGTTAGAAGCGATGACGATGGTATGTTGAATGAATCCGATTGGGTTTTAGTTTTGAAAGTTAAAAGATTTTTGATATCTTTTTATGAGGCCACAAAGATTTTATCGAGCGTTTATTATTCCACAAGTTGTATGGTGCTTGAACGCCTTTATATAATTGCAAGAATAGTCCATAAATATTAAAATAATCCTGATTTTAATGAAATTATAATTGCTATGGAATTAAAGTTTAGAAAATATTGAGAAGAATTGCCTATGTTATTTCATTTAGCATGCGCAATGGACCCCCGATATAATATTTCAGGAACTAAATACGTAATTGATCAAATCAATAAAGTCTTAACACTTGATACACCTATCACCTATAAGAATTTAGAGCAAACATTACGTGGAATGTATGATTTATATGCGGAAAGAATAGGTATGAATGTTAGTCGGGTACCCTCTGTTCATACTTCTTTGGTTGAAATTGAAGAAGATAATGTCGAAATAATGAATTTATTTCAAGGCATTAATACATTTAGATATAATGCAACTCTATTGTGTTCATCTAGTGCCATGTTGTCCACATTTACATCTCATCAAACATCGGCTGCAACTCAAAATGCGATACCTGTCGAATTAATTGATTACTTGAATTATAATATGCAAAAAAATAGAACAATTAAAAAAAATTCAGAAGAAGTAATTGAATTCTGGCAAAAGTATGAAAGACGTTGGCCAATTGTTTATGCAATTGTGAAAGATCTGTTGACACCTCAAGTTAGCACTGTTGCTTTGGAATCTGCTTTTAGTGCAGGTAAAGGGTTTTGACCGATATTAGGAGCCGATTGAAAGAAAATGTTTTGAAAGCGTTAATGTCCGTGAAGGATTGGCAAAATGCTCATTTTCAACTACAAGATAAATATGTTGAAATTGCATGTCGTTAGGTAAGTGATATTTGATTTAATTATATTAATCAAATTTTTCTTATTTTTTAATCGTTAAATTTAATTTTCTTTAAAAAATTGTACAGATTACAACAAGTTGTTCGTGTACAATTTTTAACTCTGCATACTTAAAATTGATGTAGCCGGTCCCAAATCCGGATAAAGTATGAGAGTTTACATTTTATCTACTATAAAAAAAAATCGAAAAAAATGTATTTTTTGTAAATGTATTTCAAAAAACAATTCGTCTTCATTACATAAATAATTTATATTTTATAAAAAATATTACAATATGATAGAAATTAAAAAAAAAAGTGTCTTTATTAAATTATTTGTATTTTTTTAACAATTTTTATTTTTTTAAAAAGTGTCTTCATTGCATTATTTGTGTTATTTTGTATTTTAAAAAAGAAAAAAAAAAAAAGACGAGCTCGTGAGCCAAAGCTCGGCTCAACCCACGAGCTCTTGGGTCGAGCCGTGCTCGCTCAAAATCAACGGCCGAGCTTGAGCTCAATTAGCCACAAGCGCGAACCGAGCTCGTGAGGTCAAGGGCCGAGCCTTTTAAATCACTAAATGAAAGGTAATAATAAGAGAATGAAAGTAGGGAAAGTAATAGTTTTGTGTTTATTTTTATTGTAACCACAATCCATGTCTGTAGTGTTTCAATGGGTCTAAATAGAATACATTCTTCAAAAGTAAATAAAATTTATTTAAGTATCCTAATAATACTAAATAGTCATCCTATAATATTACAACACTCACCTTTTGATGACTATTTGTACAATAATTGTCATGTTAAAAATTTAGTTTGGCAAAAATTTGATGGAATGAAAATACCAAACAAAGGGGGAAAAAGAATACAATAATTATAACAAAACTGGAGCAATAAAAGATTATCTTATTAAAATCTTGTCAAAAAAAATTAATGGGAAAAAACCTAAATGAAAGAAAATGAGTACAGCCACTCATCATGATTTCAATTAATAAAAATCCCTATATGAAGTCATACATGTCTTATATGTCAATGTCTTCAATATCATAATTTAGTTAAAAATAGATCTTATTGTTATTCTTTGCAAGAATTTCGCATACAATTTATTATTATTTTGAGGATATGTCTTTTAGGTTATGAATATTCATTACATAAAGAATATGCACGTTAAATTCGTATTAAGAAATCTGTAAGAAAAATTCTAATGAAGGAAAAATATTACATTATTCTTTTGAATATGATACCAAAGTTTCAGATTAAAAATCTCTACAGGAAAGTCCAATGGAACAAACCTTGATTTAAAAAAATAAAAATAAAAAAAAAAGGGGTACAACATGTATTTACTCCTATTATGATAATATTACTTGAATTAAAGGTTTCAGACATATTAAATTCTTCATATATAGTGATAATAATCATGCAAAATGAGTTGGCGATAATCATATTTATTAGACACATTAAATTTTATTTATTGTTAGGATAATAAATATAGATTTGTGATTGCATCCACTAGATGATGATTTATCTATTTATTCAAGTCTATGAGAAACTTTTCATGGTGATAATCATTTAATGCATGTTATACACTGTTAGATTTTCAATCCACGAGTCCAAAAATTTCAACTTTCTCTAGTAAGTTCAGTTTGCTTTAGATTGCATCTTTCTACTTAGTTAATCATTTATATGATTGATATGCTTCGAAGAATTTATTACAATGTCATAGCTATTTGTAATATGAAATGATACTTCTATACAAAAGTGTTGTAGATAACTTTTTTTTTTTTTTAATTTCTTTCTCATAACTATCTAATTTATTGAGATATTTTCACTTTCAATATTTCAATTATTTTGATCCTCCTCTGAGGTTTTAAAATTAGTTATGTCTATGTATTCTCCAAGAGTCTATTGCCCGTAAAGGAACCATGTTCCTTATTTGGTAATTTTACTTAGGGGATCTTCGTCTTAGAATCAAAAGCTATCACGCTTCAAACATGTCATAATTTTATCAAATATAATATTAACGAATTGTCCTCCTAGTACGTTAATTCGAGTTGTAACATTTAAAGCTAGTGTGAGATATTGTTAATCTCTTTGATTATGAAATGTATCTAAATTAATTATCTTTTGAACTTTCAGTCCAAATTGTCTTTTGCTAAGATTTAGATAATATAATTATGTATTGTGTACATGATCTTAAATTTTTAATTCGTTTGCCTAATGCTAAGAAAACTATCAAATCAAAATGATAATCAACAAACTGCTATATAAAATATCACAATTAGATCTTAAATACTTCATAAGGGTTCAAATTTAGGGAACGCAAAAAAATATGTCAAATTCGATGAATGGAACTAGGATTACCTTCCTAATCGAGTATTCAGATCAGGGTCGGGACAAGAGATTTCACCCCCAAGCGAGTACTAGTAACAAGGGCCTCACCCTAGCCTATTTAAGTTTTTTTTTTTTTTTTAACTCAATACTTTAAATTGAAAATTCCATAAAATTTCATTAATTCTAATAAAAGATGACAACTAATATTATCTAAAGAATATGATAAATAATAAAAATCTTAATTTATCAAATATATATGAATAATTTAACTTTTAAAAATAAATTAATTAATTAAAATATTTAATAAATATATTATTATCACACTTTGATGAATAAAGGTAATAAAATGAATTATCAAATAAATAAATAAACGGGGTACTAAATGCAGCAAGGTTCCCGCCCCATCCCCCCTTGCCTTAGACAGATATATCGGGACGAGTATGGAGCTGGAAATTACCCGACGGTGCGAGCGACAGGGTAGGGTCGGGGGAGTTTGCCCCAACCTGAACCCACCCCGGCCCATTGCCATCTTTATTCAAATTAGATATGTATTCTTAGCATTCTTTAATGTCCATCTTAGGATATAATCAAATATAAGTG
Source organism: Olea europaea var. sylvestris (assembly GCF_002742605.1). Lineage (NCBI taxonomy): Eukaryota > Viridiplantae > Streptophyta > Magnoliopsida > Lamiales > Oleaceae > Olea > Olea europaea. The sequence continues at coordinate 117,043 of NW_019238272.1, read as the reverse complement.
GGAAAACTTTGATGTTAGCGTGATGCTAATAATATTCTCTAAACAAAAGTAGGAATCACCTCGTTCTCAATATTAATGGTTTAAATGTTAATTGGGAGCACTTAATAATCAATTGTACTGAACCATTTATCGTGCTTCTAATGAACATTTATCGACGGTTCAGAATGGAAACTCACTATATTAAAAGACAGACTGCCTTGATGATATAATCCAAAAAATATGCTTATAATTTAGTGTTTAAACAAGTAATTTCGTAACTTCAATTCGTGAATATGTAATAACACCATATAATTATCTACTTGACGTATTTCTTAGATACAAATAATAGGAAGATTGTAAACATGAATTGTTATGTGCTCCCATGCATCATTATAATTAATTTTTAAGATTATAGGGATTTTTTTTCCCGGAAAGTCCAGATTTATTAAAAGACATCCCTCACTTAAGGCGGAGGAAAACCTTGGTTACAATCCAATGCAAAGAAAAAAGTAAAACAGTACAAAGTCTTAATGTCTAAAATGAGGTAACTCCCAATGGTCCGTGCTCAAAATACCACGTAGATATATCAGTACCTGATCTCTAGTAGTATAGTCCACGACCTTTCCATGTGAAGCCTCTCAAAATACATGATTTATCGTATCATTCACCCCACTAAGGAGTGCCAAAATGTCCTCCCAGTTCTCCTGGATGCGCCATAATGAGCATGTTCCTTGCTTAGCCCATTGAACTATCACCTTTGAGTCCGATTCCACCATAACATTATTTAGACCAAGATCTCTACAGAGGCGCAAACCGTCCTAAAACCGGCCACAAATTGGCCTTTAGAATCACGGATTAGTCCTCCTCCACCAGCATGTCCTGGATTTCCTCTAGCTGCCCCATCCACATTTAATTTCAGAACTTGTTTTGGAGGTTTTCTCCAAGCTACCATTTGTACTCGATTTTGTTTAATAACCGCAATTGGGCAGTATAGTGCTTTTGGCAATGAATATCTCTATCCGAAATACTTTTTACATTGGAAATCAGCCCCGAACATTGGGACAAAAATGATGTTACCCTCCATATAACTTTTCTTCCAATGAATGATTAATCCTTCCATCCGTGCTTTGCATCTAGTTTTCCCTAGAGTCCATGTAATAACAATCAGCGCAAAACCATGTAACATACCAATCCGTGATGTAGAAGATGCATTCGCCCACCATAGATTCATGCTATTTTTCCAAGAATGGACATGCGGCAGGTCGAGATTAAGATGAAGTTCAAGATAATTCCATATCTTTTGGGCCAGATCTCCAGTACAAAGCACATGATTTAGTCCCGACTTTAACTAATGATAGTTAATGACCTATTTTTAAATATAAGGAACAAATATTTTGCCTATGTTTAGCCCCCATTTTTTCCAAAAATTCATTTTTCTAAACTCATTTTCAACCCTACATTCTAGTATAAAATACTTTTACATTTTAATTCAAAACTTTTCTTTACTTTTTAACTACACATTCTTCAATAAAACATTATTCTAAAATGCATTTTAGCCCAAAAAAGAAGGGGGGAGGGGGGGCTCAAACAATGGCCATATTAGAATTCATTGGATTGAATTTATTTATTTATTATAGTTATTTATCGAATGTCCCTTCGAATTTTTTATAATTTTTTGCATCATTTTTTATTCGGGATGGTTTTGACCGACCATGTCACATCATACATTAAAATTTAATTTCTAGTTCAATATACATCGTGTTTCTATTATACTAATATTATTATAGTGTACTAATTAACAAAAATTTTAGAAGCTTTATAAGTTGGAGCTCACGATGACCTCAAGCAAACTCTACATGTTTATGTTTAGTGTAGAATAAATTGCTAGGAATTGTAAAATTTGTCTCTCCTATGTTACTAGAATTATCATAATTGAAGATTGAGATTTTGGGATTGTGCTTCTTCAGAAACATCAGCAGTATTCGTATTAAATAATTATATATTAAAATTATACTTTTTTTTCTTGGGAGCAATATTATCAATTATACTTCTAGAATAATTTCTTCATGAACAATTATTATTTATAAACTTTATACTTCTTCAGGGGTGATTATGCATTATCATTTAAAAAATAAAAAATAAAAAAAAATCATACATTTTCAAGAGAAACGACACAATATTCATTTAAAATATTATTACATTAAATTTATACTTCTTCAATAAACATAACGAAGTATTTCTATAGAATATAAGTTCAAATAAAATTATGATTATCCAAAAATCACGTAATAATATTATTCAAAAATATTAGAATATTTTGAATTTATAATTATTTACAAACAATACAATATTCTTTTAAAATATTAATATATATAAAGGTCATTTGAAATAACCAAATATTCTTCTATAATAATGGACTTTTTGTAGATATATATTGCTTCTTCATGAGTATAAGCGCATTTATTGGACTTAGACTAGTATAAAGTTATTCTTCAATATTAATAATACATTCTTTTACATTATTGATTTATATATAAAAAAAATTGATTAATAACATATATATAATTATATTATCGTGTAACGTTTAGATGACGTGGGTTATATTTCTTTGAGAACATCAACACGGTATTCGTTTAAAATAAATATATTTTTTAGTTATACTTCTTGACAACATAAACATCATTAAATATTATTATGAGTAATTTTACATGATTTGACATGTAAAATGATTAAAAAACTTTAGTAGAAAGGAAGCAATTAAATTGGATTACTTTTTAGATTTGATATATGTAGAAATCTGCAAGTAGTCTAGAGTTCTTAGTGACCCAGTCAAAATTTGCTACTATTCACATTGAGATTTCCCACAAATGAACATTAGATCTTGATCTTGACCGTTAGACTTGAAGAACTATAAGCTATGAACTTGCAGTCCAAATTTCAGAACACTAAGACCATGGATGCTGAGATATCTATGTTTTATAATCACATTTGCATAGACTGTCTAGATTCTACTATTTTCTGCATAGTTCTCGAATTTCCTCTATATTTTGGGTGAACTCCTTCGTATTGATAACATGTTGTAAAATTATAGAGAGACAGTATTAACAGGGGAGAAAATGCTTTTATGTGCAATAGAAAGTGTGTATTTTATTATAACAACGATCGACCCTTATGGATAGGATTTCAATGAGAATTACAATTTGAATAAAATACATTTTGTTAGATTAAGTAAGACTTATATAAGTATCTGATAGATTAAACAGTTATTAATAATAATCATATAATTTTACAACATGTATTTTATTATAATATTTAGTAACCAATTATTAGTTTTGAGAAATATTTATTTTTAATTTTACTTTTTTGAAGAAAAAATTTTTTTACAATTCTATTTAAAAAAATAATATACGCATATAAATATATTAGAAGAATAATTTATTGTTGCTCGTTAAACAACTTCATATTAAGTTAATATTTCAATGGAATATTACCTTCAGTTGAAGAGCCATTTTATAGATTTAATGCTTATAAAATATTATAATATTGCTCCTAAAGAGCAAATCTTTATACAATTCATTATTTCAGAATAACAATTTGTTATTGCTAATAAAAAAAGCATAACATTATAATAATACTTCGGGAAAAAAAATTTACTTGATCCCAAAGAGCTTGATATCACAATTTTCAATATTTTAAAAGAATATTAAATGATTGTTCTTGAGTAAGTACTAATCTAAATGTATCAATATTGTTATAATCTTTTATTGCGCAACCGGAGTAGCTGAATCCTTGAAAGACACCATATGATCTAATCTCATGAAAATTATAATCTATATGTTTTTTATGAACAAATACTTATCTTTGAAAGGAAAGAATACAACTGTTCTATTGGTATGATATATTGATTACTTTGACTCTTTAATAAATTCTTGTCCGACTATATGATGTACAATTATATTTTTGGAAAATCATTATATTACTTTTGTTTTTGCCTTGCAATCAAGAAGATAATCCATACCAATTACTGGAATGTAGAACAAGAATTATACGAAGAATCAAAATACTATTTCATTCACGAATTTAAGATCAGAATAGATGTTAACGTGTATATTATAACATTTTTTATTCTAAAAACTTGATATTTCAAACATTCAAACCTTTTATGATATTTTTCAAAATCAATACTACATCGATATGTGTGCATTTTCTTTTAATTAAATGAAAAACTAATTTTAAAATTGGACGAACAAAAAAATAAAAAATAAATTACAAATTTCTCTAGAAACCGTGTCTCAATTTTTGTGTGTGAGAATTCGGCCCCTATTGGTTGATATTTATGGAATTATCTCCAAGTCGAAGTCAAATTAGTTACACATATAGTCCCTAAATTTTAGTTATAATTACAATTAAGTTCAAACTTTCAAAAAATTGTAATTGAGTTAAAACCATTTTTCCGAACTACCATAGAAACTTGTTCTGACATATATTATTCAAGTTTTAATAACTATCTCATGTCTAGTCGATCACAATCTACCCAATCTAATTATTAGTTTTTATGTTTTCATTGAAGGTAAAACACACCAATCTCAAAATTTATAAAATCATAAAATCTAGTGTATAACTACAATACTTTCATATGATCAGCTGTATATATATATTTTATTCTTGTTTGAGGTCCAATAATTCAGCACGGACATGAATAACTACTTTCTTCTTTTAATTATTCTCACAAACTTAAGTACAATTTTCTTAAACAATCGTGTGAACTAGTTTAAGTTTAATATTCGTTAAACACTAGACTCAAATTTATACCCGTACAACTGAAAACACTAATTATTCACTCTACTCATTTTTCAAGTCGATTATTCCCGACACTAATTTGTGTTCTCTACTCCATTCATTCTCGAACTTTCAATTCATTGAGATATTTGACCAATTAAAATTGACTTACCAATTGGCGAATCAAATAACCATTAACTCATTAAAATATACATACAACTTTGTCTAGGGATTTAGATGGAAATACCTTACGTTGAATTTAATTTTTCGCATGATTATGCTATAAAATTAAACTCTACACGTGGTCCATTAAATTCACTTCAACTGTATTAATGTCACCTCTAAACTATTACTGTGATAAGGACATCACAAACTCAAATAGTGAGTTAGTCAACAGTATAAGGTGCCAATCTTTATATATTGTTTGTGAACAATATAATTTATAATCAAATATAAATTTTTATCACAATGTACTTCTCAACACAAGTACTCAACTTGTATTATTACAAGTGATCATGATCAATTTATTCGCATACTCGATATTAAATCAATACTATAGTGTAAAAATATTATTTTATATCAACAAAACTATACCGTATAAACACACAAGCCAACCGCAATGGCTGATAGAAACGATAGTGGTTCACGTGGGCTACCTATTGACTAACTAAATTAGCCTTAACATGCCCCCCAGGGCACTTCTCCACTGGCAAAGGACGGACGCTGTCAAACCTGGCAGAGCAGAGGTCGTGAGTTCGAAACATGGGGCTCTTGGAAGGCAATGATTTATTCTTGGAAGGCAAGGGAACATTTGGAAGGCAATGATTTATTCTTGGAAGGCAAGTGGGAACTTGGAAGGCAAGGATTATTCTTGGAAGGCAAGGTGCAACTTGGATTGGCTTGCTTGACACTTTGTCAGACCAGGTGGGGAGCGCTCGAACCCTGGCTAGTTGGAGGCACATCCTGCGATTAACCGGACTGTGTGAAGAGGGGCCGGATTACAGACCCAAGGATTAGTCTAGAATAGGACACCTTGTAAAAAAAAAAAAAAATTAGCCTTAACATGTACTCCACTAAGCTTTGTTCGTGGGCGCCAATCTCACTTATTTAAAATTCATTTGATTTATCCGAATTTTTCTTTGTTGCTATCTTTGTTGTGTATCCCACTTTCTGTATTATTTTTAAATTATTCCAACTCTTTTCACTATACTAACTGTGGTCATATTGGAGATTGTGTGTTATTGCGTTTTAAGTTACTACTTGGATTTTTTAAATTGTATAGAATATATTATTTTGTGCATAATTCATGCCTTTTGAATGTTTCGCTTATGTTTATTCCCTCTTTTAATTTTTACCCTCTCAAACACATTTTCAACAGCATATTTTATCCACTTTTATCAAAATTTACTAAAAAATTGATTTTTAGCTAAATCAAACTGGGGCAAATTCAATTCTTGGAAATTTTCCTAACATCTTTGGATCTTACAAAAAAAGCCTCTTTTAAACAATATTGATCACGTACTTGTTGTACATTTTAACATCAAGTTCAACTAGATCAAGTTAACTTAAAGGATAAGAGAGAATGAAGGAAGCTAACAATGATACAAAGTTAGGTTTTGCAATTATAATTGAAGGTTTTAGAAGAGTCAATATTGTGTGATCGGAGGGGCAAACTTTACTATTGATAACTTGTTATTCATAATCAAGAAGTAACATGTTTCTAAAATGTGTGTCATAATTAATAGATATAATTGCAGCAGAAGCCCCAAACCTTTTAAATATTAGCAGATTTTTTCTTAACATTTCATTTGTGGTAATCATCACCCAAACTTTTCAAAACTTTGCATCTAAAGCCCTTTTGGATGGAATCCACCAATTTACCATTAGTTGGCCTAGAAATTGATTTTGACCATATTTTACCTATTTCGAGAACGACAAAATGGTAAACTTTATATATTTCCATATAAATATAATAAAATAATAAAAAAGGGGGAAAAAAGGCCTAAATTAGAAAAGTCAAACTAGACCAATCGTCAGCAGCCGAGAAAACCAACCAAAAAAAAAGAGCATCACACCGGCTATATCACAGCCTTAACACACTCAAACAAACAACCAAGCCAAACAATCATTTTGGAGGAAGAAGTCTATCAAAAACAACCTTGATTTTTTACCTCTTCACAAATCGAGACCACTACTTTCGACAACACCCATTACTGTTGACCCCAACTATTCATCTCAACTCATTTAGGCTTACATTATGATGGAACAACATCGCCAAAATATTACGCAATTTCTAGGAAAATGTACCCAATTCACAAAATCACCATACGTAGTCGTGCCTTCTCCAATTGACGGGTCCCACTCTATTTTTTCATCCAATTACGAACAGTCGAATGCTTAGTACTATAATATGACCTTGGGTGTGCAACCAATTCAACCTTCAATTACTGTATGATGAAGAACGCAAGGCATATTCTGTGCTTATCAGTTGTAATGAATCTATGAACTATCCAAAACTTGGTATTCAGCACCACCGTCATTGATGGAGCCGACAGTGGCTACTTTCGCTTTCCTCTCTTCCATCTTGAAATGAATCCCACGAACATTTCAAAGTAACTACCAAATTTATTGCCATTAGTTTACACTCTTCACAATATAGTTTAATCACAAAGAAAAGAAAATTAAATTCCTGAATTTAAAAATAAAGTTAAGGCCTCTTCGAAGGGATGTGAAAAGGGCCTAGCCACTTGGCGGCTCGGCTCGTCAAAAAGGGCTCTTGGGTGGCTCGGGCTCGTAAAATCACGACCCCGAGCGCGAGCCAAGCGAGCCTCGTCGGGAGGCGAAAGCCACGAGCGGCTCGTTTGAACTAGCCGTGAGCCCGGCTCATGGCTCGTTATTTTTAATGAGGCACATGGCTCATTCAAAAGATGAGCCATGAGCCGCTCAGCTCGTGGCTCGCAAAGAAAAGTGACCAAAACGGTCACTAATTTTTTTCCCCTTCTACTACTATAAATACCCCTTAACCCCTCTTTATTTTTTTTATATCAATTACTCAATCACTACTCCAACTCTCTCAACTCTCTTTTTTTATATCAATTATCGAGTTTTTACTCTCTCGTGCTGTAAAATATACAATATCAATTCAATTTTTACAGTTTATTAGTTACAATTTCAATTCATCCAATTTTCAATACTCACAATCTCACTACATTTATATTTTTCTAGTTATTATATTTGGATTTCATCATAAACAATCAAACAAATGAACCAACGCTCATTTGTTGAGAGCTTATTCGATACGGGATGTGAGCCACATCATGGCAAATCGCCTAGGATGTCGCAAAGTCAATTTTCAAATGAATTTGTCGGTCTAAATGACATACCCATACCTGAAAATGTTCACATTTACAGTCAGGGAAGCCACAATCCAATTGATTTGGATGATATTAACGTTTCCGAAATGGAACATGAGGACGAAGATGTCGAATTAAACGTCCCAGATGCGAGGGGAAAGCGAGGCCAAAAAAAATCAAAATGTTGGGATCAATTTAAGTTGATTTTAACGGGAAAAGTCATCGATGGCCTTACAAAATCTATATCAGTATGTAAATACTACCAACAAAGATTGGTATGATAAAAAGGAATTAGTACCACCTATCTCAACCGCTCTACAAAGCATGTGCGGCATACATGGACTTCTTCCATCTGGCCAAACACAATTGAAATTTGGTAGTCAGGCGCCAGTTCTACAAATTCACCCATATCCATGTGGGTGTATTCGGAGGACAAAACTCGAACCGGAATGGTGAAATTTGTTGCTGCCACTGAGTTGTCTCTGGCTATTGCAGACAACTAACACTTCGTCTCGTTCACGAAAGAATATATTGCAACCGAGGTACGTTAGGTAAGTCGAAACACTCTTAGTGCCGATACAATACAATATTTCAATAATTCAAAACAACAATTAATTATGGATTTGCAACAATATGAGGATGTTATATCTGTGACTTCTAATATATGAGAAGAGGTTAATAAAAGAGCATATATAGCTGCAACTGCACACTATATAGACTCACTTTGGTGCATGCATAAGAAATTTATTGCTTTTAGAATTATTGAGTTTCCTCACAATGCTAATAATATATATAATGTTATTATCAGTATTGTTAGAGAATATAATTGCGAGACAAAAATTCGGTCTTTTACTTTTTATAATGATAGTGTTAATAAGGTAGTCGTCGATAAATTGTGTAGGACATTTCGACCTGATTTTGGTGAGTATTTGTTTCATATTCATTGTGTGTCTCATATCTTGAATTAAATTGTGCAAAATGACTTAAAATATATAAAGGATGAATTTTAAAGGATTAGGAATGCATTAGTATATATTACGATCTCTCCTAGTAGAAAATAAGTATTTGAAGATTTTTGTGTTGTACTAGAGGTGACGACTGCTAAAATATTTGTTAGCGACGTAGGCCATAAATGAAACTCTACTTAATTGCTATTAAAGTCATGTGAAGGTTTTGAAAATTTAATAACTGACTTTTATAATAATAGACACGTTAGAAGTGATGATGATGGTATGTTAAATGAATCCGATTTGATTTTAGTTTTGAAAGTTAAACAATTTTCGATATCTTTTTATGAGACCACAAAGATTTTATCCGGCGTTTATTATCCCACAAGCTGTATGGTGCGTGAACGCCTTTATATAATTACAAAAACATTCCATAAATATAAAAATGATCCTGCTCTTAGTGAAATTATAATTGCTATGGAATTAAAGTTTAGAAAATATTGGAAAGAATTGTCTAAGTTATTTCTTTTAGCATGCGCAATGGACACTCGATATAATATTTCGGGAACTAAATACGTAATTGATCAAATCAATAAAACTTTAATACTTGATACACCTATCACCTATAAGAATTTAGAACAAACATTATGTGTAATGTATGATTTATATGCTGAAAGAATGGGTGCGAATGTTAGTCGGGTACCCTTTGTACCTACTCGTTCTACTGAAATTGAAGAAGATAATGCCGAAATAATGAATTTATTTCAAGGCATTAATACATTTAGATATGATGCAACTGCAATGTGTTCATCTAGTGCCATGTCGTCTACATTTGCATCTCATCAAACATCGGTCGAAACTCAAAATACGTTGTCTGCTGAATTAATTAATTACTTCAATCATAATATGTCAACAAACAGAACAATTAAAAAAAGTTCAGAAAAAGTAATTGAATTCTGGCAAAAGTATAAAAGACATTGGCCAATTGTTTCTGCAATTGCGAAAGATCTGCTGACACCTCCGGTTAGCGTTGCTGCTTCGGAGTCTGCTTTTAATACAGGTAAAAGGGTTTTGACCGATATCAGGAACCGACTGAAAGAAGATGTTTTAGAAGTGTTAATGTGCGTGAAGGATTGGTAGGAAGCTCATTTTCGACTACAAGATAAATACGCTGAAACTGTATGTCGTCAGGTAAGTAATATTTGATTTAATTATATTATTCAAAATTTCTTTATTTTTTAATTATTAAATTTAATTTTCTTTAAAAAATTGTACATATTACAACAAGTTGTTCGTGTACACTTTTTAACTTCGCCTACTTAAAATTGATGTAGTCGGTCCCAAGCCTGAATAAAGGAGGAGGGTTTACATTTTATCTATTTTAAAAAGAAATTAAAAAATATATATTTTTGTAAATGTATTTCAAAAAATAATTCGTTTTTATTATATAAATATTTCATACTTTATAAAGAAATATTACAATATGATATAAATAAATAAAAAATAAAAAATTGTTTTCATTAAATTATTTGTATTTTTTTATCACTTTTTTTTAAAGTGTTTTCATTATATTATTTCATTGGTGATTATTAGTTGGGATTTGGTGATTATTAGTTGGGATAATGGTGAAACATCTGATTGTCCATGATTTAGTAAAATATTTATTAAATGCCTCCAAATAATTAATAAATTTTTATTACAATGCTTCCATTTATGCTTAGGGAGTGTTGTTTTACATGCAACAATATTGGTACATATTATACTGACTTCAAAGTTCCCCTTGTTATAGTTGATCTATGCTCAGGAACCTTATATTGTAATATATCTGCAAACGCTCCATGTCAATGTACTAAGATGGCGTTCATGAATGCTTAGAATACATTAAAAATATTTGTTCATAGATTATGCATATGATTATAATTTTTTAAGAGATTAAAACCTATTATATTTTTCTAGACTTGCGCTACTTCATAAGCATAATGAAGGATTCTTTGAAACATCGGTACATTTAGACCAATGCTTCTTCAAAAGCAATAACTAAATAGTTTTCTAAAATATTGAAATTCCTAATATTACTCTTTCAAGAATAAGTAATATTCTTTCAGAATAATAATATTAATATTATTGTGTTTCTTCAAAAGCAAACAAATTATTCCAAACTAATGAACTTTATAAAGATTAGCTCATAAGAACATAGCATATACTACAAATTTTTATGATGTTTCGCTCTTCAAAAACAATAATACACCATTCTTCAAAATATTTATATAATATATAAAGTTATGCTTCTTCAAGAGCAATAATATTGTTAAATAATCCCATGTCACTTGAGGCCAAATGAGTTATATATAGGGGAATTTTGAAGCTTTAAGAAGTCACTTATTTACAAAACATATTAAGGGGGTGTTTGATAGTCATTTTTATGTAAAAATGCATTTTAGAATAGTAAATTGAAGTGAAATGTGTGATTGAAAAATAATAAAAAGTTTTTGATTTACGTGTAATATTATTTTAATAAAAAATGTGTGGTTGAAAAGAAGAGAGAGAGAAATAGATTTTGAAAAAAATGGCTACCGAACGGGGCCTAAAGATTGTCATTTTGATTAGATCACTTTTGCAATTTTGAGAAGGACAAAACTACATCCTAAAAAGTAATTTAAAATTTTTGTAATGAAATAACTCTATTTTTGTTCCTTGTGCCAATTAATGTGAACAAGAAGTTGAAAAAGTATTCCCTAGCAAAGAGTTACAAATTCATTACTTGATGTATTTATTGATAAAAGAAAAGTGATAAAAGTCATATGCAACAGTAGAAGATACTCTAACAAAATTTTGATGTACATTGTAGAACAATTCGCAGCATTCATCGAATCTAAAATACATCAAAAGCATAATCGATTAGCTGTTGCCAAAGATTCTATATCTTGAAAGCGATAAGCACATAAGAAAAATTGACTAAAACTTTAGAAAAAGCACTAATAGAAGAGATTGATCAATCAAATATATTCCTGTAAAACTATAAATGTCAAATAGTAATAAAATTTTAATTAATTATTTGTTATCTCATAAAATATGGAAACAAAAAAATAAAGCAAGGTGGATCTTGACATTATGCAAAGTAATGATGATTCTAAACTACAGTCTATTAAAGATTGTCACAAAGAAAGGATTGGCCAAAATGGAAAGAGACTATATAACCAAAGTCAAATTCTTTATATAAACACACAAGTGTTTGGACCTAAGTTCGTGTTAGAGTACAATGACCCGACTTCTACTTGGCCAATCCCGAAAAGCTCACTGTGCGCCATGTTTGGTGAAACAAAAATTATGGGAATTTTTTGGGGTCTTAGTGTTAGTGGATGGATCGGGCCAATACCCACCACTGAACTCCCTGTGGTATGGATATGTTTTATTATTCTCTCACACATATGTATATAGATGTATTTTATGGTTTCATTGGATTATTCAGTGCATATGTCAAAATGCTCATCTCTTACACTCATCTTTGATACAGTGAAATTCTTTTCCGCTGTCCATGTTTTTTTTCCATCTAAGGTTTCCACATAAACATGTTAGTTCTTATATTAATTTTCCATTGTTTATTTTCGCTTTTACTTAACAGTTTGAAATACTGATAACATAATCAAAACCAAACTCGTAGCTCAACATTTCTTGAAAAGGTTTGATATTAATTGTGAGAAAACATATTCTCCCGTAATCAACACCATTTTATATTAAGTTACTTCCAGTTTTTATGGTTCACATGGTAGTGACATAGATATGAAAACCTAAAGGATTTAAAGTATAAGAAGCAAATAATTCTTTCTTTTAAATTATGTTCTTAATCAAATCGTAAAGAGCATTATACAGATTAAGACAATTTGAACATATGTGATATAATCACCTTAGAGAATATTTTTCTAAAAGAAGGATATAAATATATTAATATTTGTATTGTGTTTTCATAAATAAAAAAAAAAATTGAGTTTACAATTAATGGTTTTGGAGCTCAAGAAAATTGTGTATTAATTGAAAAATAAATTTCAAGTCAAAGATTTGGGAAAAATAAATTCCCTATTGGGTTGCTGATGAATGTATTTCTCTCATTAAATTAACAACTTTAAAACTTAGTTTTTGTTTGTTCTTAAACATTTTTGAGCATTTTGATATGTTTGTTTGTGTTGTTTTGTAGTTTAGGTAACTTGATGATAACAACATGTTTTAGATCATTGAGTGGAGCTAAATTATTGATCATGAAAGTGAGCATGGGGAGGAGAAAGAAGAAGAAGAGAAGGAGGAGGTGGAATAAAGGCAAAAAATGAGGCCACGGAGTGAAACACATCGTAACGGGCACCAGAGTGCCTCATTTGGGTGCCTAGGAGCCCAAGAATTCATTTCAAACTTGCAGACAGCAAGAAGTAAAATAACTGGCACTGTGATGCCAGCCATGGGGCAGTGGAGCCTGCAAGATTTTCATCACTGGCTTTGCCACCCAAATTTAAGAAATCTCAAAATTTTCGAAAGTTTTCAGCCCAATCTATTCGCAACGTGTTTGAAAACTCCAAAACACTATAAACATAACCCTAAAGACCACTTTTGAGGAGAGATTAGATGACACAAGAGGCAAGAAACAAGAGATTAATTGCGAGAAAGAATGGCAGCATCAAGGAAAAGAATTCAAGGGCCAAAATGGTTTCTCATTCTTTTCTTCTCCATATTCTTAATATTAGAATTGATCATGTCTTTTCACTTATTCATGAACTAATTTCTAATCTAGGGTTCGACGAGCCATAACACGAGATATGTTTGGATTTTAATATAGGTATTTCTTCCTTTTTTTTCATGAGTTTATTTGTATTGATTCTTGCACATTGCTTTCAATTATCTGATCAATAATTGAATGATTTGATACTTTAAATTTTGGCACTCGAGATATGAAAATTTAGGTGTGATCTAAGAATAATACAACTTAGATTTTATAGGTTTCAAGAGAAAGTATAAAATCTTTGAAACATGTTCCAATTAAGAACCACGAACTTGACAAATATAAATTTTAATTCGGAATAGAGATATTGGAACTTAAAATTTAGTGTATTCACTGAAGTATTTCTCCCTCCTTTGTTTTTATTTTCACATTTGGACAATGCATTATTTAAGTCTTGGGTGATACTTTAATTTCGTAGTCACCTAACCATTTTAACTACTTTTATATGTGTTTTTAATTAATGTAACTCATGTGCCTGTCATATAAAAAATCATTACAGTAAAAAATAAAATTTGCATGTTTGTGTGAGTTGAATAATATTGTTGGCAATGATGCATATATTTGGAGATATGAATTAGTTTTGAATTATGAGTAGATTATATGCTCGAACTGAAGTCTTACTTACCCTTGCAAAATGTGACATAAATGTACATGAATTGAGTATAACATTGGACAAGAATAAATTGATTCATGAATGATAGAGGTTGAATTAGTGGCCTTGGAAGTTAAATCCAAACAACTACTAGACTTAAAAAACTAAAAGTTGCATCCTTTAATTGACTTAGGTCATTTAGATGGTTGAATTGCTGCAGGGAAAACATGTATGTAGATATGGATTCCATATGTGTTAAGCTTTGCATGTATTATCTGAAACCAATAGGGTTCAAATTTTGTAAAGACCTTAAGTTACAGGTCAATTCTCGAGAATGAATATTTAATAAGGGGCATTGAGCTAATCATTGTATAAAATGGAAAAAGTTGCCCGCTGTGAAACTATCCTAAAAATCACAATGAGAACAATTATAATAATTTCATTGTGAAGCATCTCTTTATAACCTTTATAACTCGAGTGATTAAACTTGCAAGGGTTTAAAACCTGATGCCTAAAAGTCATTTGCTTAGGAGTTATTGGTCAAAAGCTTGATATACATATATATATAGCTTAGTTGGCTCCTAGAGGTTGAAGTAATCGAAAATAAAGAGAATCCTCATTCATTGATATGCTAAACTATAATGTGTAAAAACTTGACCAAACTGGAGAGGATAAGAAGTAGCAAAATGAAAACCAACCTTAGAATAAACTCTTGGGAAAAGAATGAAAAGATACTAAGTTTGGAGTGTGTAAATATCTTGAGTGAAGAAAGGAAATATCTGAGTTTCAAGGTCTGGAATCGAATTAACTTATGATTGTGCAGTGTTGTATTTGATTCTTCACACACATGCTTGGTTTGCATTGGAAAGGTAAAGGTTTGGCTTTTACATTATATTTTTGAAGTAGATCATGAATTAAATATCATATTTTCAATTCTGATCCATAAAGACCAGCTATCAAACTAAATTGTGTCTAGTGAGTCTTTTGTGTGTGTGCTTTAATTGTGTGTTTGTTAGTCATATTATTATGTTGTTTTGTGTTTGCTTAAGGATA
This sequence comes from Olea europaea var. sylvestris, assembly GCF_002742605.1. Lineage (NCBI taxonomy): Eukaryota > Viridiplantae > Streptophyta > Magnoliopsida > Lamiales > Oleaceae > Olea > Olea europaea. Next base: position 101,575 of record NW_019238272.1, on the reverse strand, counting down.
AGCAAAGAATTAAGTTTGAGGGTGTTTTGATAAGTGTAATTCACTCATTGAATTAGCATCTTTAAAACTTAGTTTTCTAATTGTTCTTGAACATTTTTTAGCATTTTGATGTGTTTGTTCGTGTTGTTTGTTAGTTTAGGTAACTTGATGATAACAGTTTTTTTGGAGCATAGAATAGAGCTAGATTGTTGATCATAGAAGTAAGCATGGAGAGGAGAAAGAATAAGAGAAGAAGGAGGTGGAATAAAAGCAAGAAAACAAGGCCACAAAGTGAAAGATGGCATAATGGCACCACGACGCCATATTTAGGCGCCTGGGTGCCCAACAATTCATGACAAATCAGCAGAGAGATGGGCGCTACGGTGCCAACTCTTGGGCGCCATGGCTCCTGAGAGAAACATAACAAAGTGAAAACGAGGCCACAAAGTAAAACCAGCAGAAAATAGCATGAAACAGAACAATTGGCAACTACAGCACCAGTAAAATTTGCGCGACAGTCACTGCAGCACCCTCATTCGAATTTAAGAAATCTCAGAATTTTGGAAAGTTTCGGGCCAATCCATTCCCAACTCCTCTTGAAACTCCAAAAAACTATAAATATAAACCTAAAGATCACTTTTGAGTAGAGATTAGAGGGCACAAGATGCAAGAAACAAGAGATTGATTGTGAAAAAGAAGGACAACATCGAGGAGAAGAATTCATGCACCAAGATAGTTTTTGTAATTATTTTTTTCTCCATTTTCTTATTTCTAGAATTGATCATGTCTTTTCTCTTTTTCATGAAATAATATCTAATCTAAGGTTTGATGTAGCCATAACTTGAGATGTGTTTGAATTTTAATATAAGTATTTCTTTTAATTTTTCCATGAGTTTATTTGTGTTGATTCTTGCACATTGCTTTCGATTATTTGATCAATAGTTGAATGATTTGATGCTTTTGAATCTCTGCAATCGAGGGAGTGAAATTTTTATGCGATCTACGAATAATTCAATCTAAATTTTATAGGTTTCGAGCGAAAGTATAAAATCATTGAAGCATGTTCCAATTAAGAACCACGAAATTAATAATATCCAGATTTTAATTCGGAATATAGACATTGGAATTAAAATATAGATATAGGTTCTATTCGACACTCGGGAGAGGAAGTAAAATTAATTTAGGATTCTTGCTTATAAACTTAGGAAAAATCAATAGGAGTAATTATATAAATCGAGAAACATTATTGATAGTGCAATAAAATCACCCCCTAAGCATTCTCACTTTGGTGCAATAAAATCACCCCCTAAGCATTCTCACTTTGATAAATCTCTCGTATAACTTGTATTAATTTAGTTGAATTTGCCATCACATCTATCTTTATGCTAGTATAAAAACATTTATTCAAAAATTGGGTTTTCTAAATAAAATAGAAGTTGAAATAATTATAGTACTAGGTAGGAGTTAAATATCAATCTCTATGGGTTCAACATTCTTACTTGAGCTTGTATTACAAAATTTGATACCATGCACTTATTGTATATTTTATGATATAGAAAGCGTGTAACAGTTGCAAATTGAACATTTCCAATAATGATTATTTTTTGACAATCTTCATATACCATGAAAAAAATTTATTACAATGTTTTAATAAAAATAAAGCACATCCACTAGCATTGTTCATAGTCCTTCGATCAATTGACGTGAAAAAAAAATGCATTTCACCCACTTAAAAATAAGGAAAATATTCTTGCTTCTAAAGTATAATATATGAGTGCAACTGAAAGATTGACTTATCTTGAAAATTACATTTGAACGAACATATTTTTTCTTGCAAATCTACCTGCCAGATAGTTCTTCACTCATTCAAAAACATTGAAGTGATGTTAAATACCTTCTTCGTTACACTTAGATATTGTTGAAATGAAATTATTTTATTCACAAAAAGTATGATTTATTTATTGGAATTCATGGGTAGGTCTAGCCACGGGCTGGCTCAAACTACAACTCGTGCTCAACCTAGCCCAAATCCTCCCACCACCACCCCCCCGCCCCGGCATGTCCATTTAAAGAGTAGCTAGTGTCCAAAATAAAAGAGCAAAAGCAGCCAATAACTTATGACCCAAACCATTAAAAAAATAATTATAACTTAGCCAAAATCCTTAATCCCAAAACCTAATCCAAATCTAATCAATCTCCTTACCTTCATCTATTCTACCAAATGGCCGTAAATCAAATTTTTAGAATCCAATTTTCCTCAATCTCCAAGTCCAACCCATAAATCATAATCACATTTCTAATCGTCTTCTTGTTAGACATCATGTTGTCAAACGACCACCCGGACAATGATGAAAACCAGTTTTATCAGTCGACATGAATGACTGAACGATAAATCAACACCGAATAATGGGATGACCCGACCTAACGTTGTTTTACCTATTGGATGGCTAATAACCTTTGTGGCTTGTTGGCGTGCTATTGGGCCATAACCCTAGTCGAGCCTACTTACCATATGTATAACTTACCTTAAGTTTGTCATTGGACTATTATATATATTGGTAACTCTCTTCTTCCTATGCGTCCCGTTTTGATAGAACCCGAGAGAGAGGCAGTCTCCTTCTTCTTCTTCGTGCATCCTGTTGATTGATCTTCTCTACTTCTTGCTTGAGTCTTTGTGACCCTTACCTGTGTGGTATTCATCCTAAGTGAGTTAGGAAACAACAAGCAAAAGGAGCAATAGCAACCATAGGAAGAAAGCACGCCGGCGGTCGGTCCCCTTCGGTTTCTTGGTGTTGATTCGATGTTCAATGGTTAACTGAGCCCGGAAATCACCTTGAGCAGCTAGAGGAAGATCCTAACATCTGGTATCAGAGCTTGGGTAGCAAAAAAGGGCTCAAAATCGGTTGATTTTTGCGTATTCAACATAGAACCCGAATCTGAAATTCTTCAATTACTCACAAACCAAAGCTCGGTTGGACAAACGGATGTCATACCCATTACCAGCAGGTCGAGGGGCCCCTGGTGAGGCGACGCGGTGGCGCGTGGGCGGCAGTCCAGCAAAGCTATTTTCAGGTAACTTGCTTGTTTCGATCTCCTGAACACGCTGATATACTTTGTTTTGTGTTTCAGGTTACATAGAAAAAGTTGGACGATTTTGCCCCTGGTGCGACGCCAACTGAAATTAAACAGCAAGCTCATTTTTTCTCCATTCTACGGACTCAGATAGGTCCGCTCTGGTAAATTGGCTTATTCCATTTAAATTCAGAAATAGCAAAATCATCGTGTGGGGTGATCGTTAGGTTTTGGGGTTACCGTGAAGGGATAACCATTGCTTGTACTAGAACTAGGATTACTTGCGTTAATTGAGTGCCTGTTCTTTTGATTTAAAGTGCTTGGTATTTCTTGGTGGACGTAGCGTTTAGGTTCATTGTTACTTTTGCTAAGAATTAACAAGATATTACCTTATCACGCTTCCCAATACTATTTCGTGTGGTTTAATTAGTGTGTTAACCAATGACAACACATAATTTTGATTTGAGAATATTTAATGGTAAAGGGGACTTCTCTATCTGGCAACAAAAGATGAGAGGCATATTAGTCCAACAAAAGGTGTCAAAAGCCATTGAAGGCAATTTTGCACTTGACATCTCAAAAGAACAAAAAGAGGAAGCCGATGAGCTTGCCTATACCTCAATAATATTACACTTGTCTGACGCTGTCTTAAAAAAAGTAGGAAAACTAAAAACCACTAAAAAACTTTGGAAAAGACTAGAAGACTTATACTTGCTTAAATCTACACAGAATAAACTCTACCTACTCGAACGATTCTTCAGCTTTAAGATGGATCCTTCAAAGGATCTCGACGACAATTTAGATGTATTTAACAAATTGGTGCAAGATATTGTCAATTGTGACGAAGCCGTGTCTGAGACCTATAAGGCTATAATCTTGCTCAATTCAATCCCGGACTCTTATAAAAAAAGTTAAGAATGCCATTAAGTATGGTAGGGACACGTTAACACCTGAAATTGTCATAGATTCTCTTAGGAGTAAGGAGATGGAAATGAGGGCTGAAAAACAGGATAGGAGGAGTGGAGAGTTGCATATGAAGCGGGGTAGAACTCAATTTAGGCAAGCCAGTCATGATGGATACCAAAATAGTGGCGAATCAAGTAGTAATAGTTGGAAAAAGAAGGGAAATGGTAGACCTAGGTGAAAGTCTAGAACTAAGGCTAGAAAATGCTATGGCTGTGGAGGCACAGGGCACTTTATAAAAGACTGTCATAAAAAAAAGGGAAAACAAAAGGTTAAGGAAAGAGATGAAATAAATGTGTTATCCTCTACCTCCGATACCGAAAACGGTGAAATCTATGTGATCACTAGTCCAGTCCCATACACTACTGAATTGAATCTAACTACTAATTCTCACATGCATGAATGGATATTAGATTCTGGTGCGTCTTTTCATGTGACGTTTGAAAAGAACTGGTTTGAAAACTTGCAAGAATCTAATGATGGGTAAGTAGTTCTGTGTGATAACTTTGCCTATACAATTGCTGGAATTGGAGATATAAAGATAAAATTTAACACGGGCTTTGTGTACATGTTAAAGGAAGTTAGATACATCCCTGAATTATCTAGAAATTTGATTTCAGTAGGAAGACTTGAGAAAGACGACTTCACTGGTAAAATTGGAAACGGTATGTTTAAAATGATGATGGGTGCATTAATCTCTATTAAGGGAATCAAGAAAAACGATATTTACATCGCTACTGGAGAAGTAATTAGAGGATTAAACTCCTCTATTTCTTCCGCTAAAATCGATCACACACATATGTGGCATAGTAGGCTTGCACACGTAGGCATTAAGGGACTTAAGCTACTTAATGAAAAATGAGCATTTGGTAATGACTGTGTGTTTGACCTATTGTTCTGTGATCACTGTGTACTCGAAAAGCACCATAGAGTGTTGTTCTCCACTAGCACGCAAAAGGCTAAAAGCATACTTGAATATGTGCATTCTGATCTGTGGGGTCCTGCTAGTAATCCCACATCGGGTGGGAATAGGTATTTCCTATCTATCATAGATGACTACACCAGGAAAGTGTGGGTCTATCTATTGAAAGACAAAACTGAAACCTTCCATAACTTTAACAACTGGAAGAAACAAATGGAAAACCAAACTAGCAAGAGGATCAAATTTTTAAAGACAGATAACAGCCTAGAATTCTGTAATGCTGAATTCGATAGGATGTGTAAAGAAAGTGGAATAACAAGGCACAAAATGGTTCCTTATACTCCCTAGCAAAACGGGGTAGCAGAAAGAATGAATAGGACCATACTAGATAAAGTGCGATGCATGATGTTAAGTTCTGGGGTTCCTAAGTCATTTTGGGGTGAAGCCGTTGTAACTGCCTGTTATCTGATAAATTTGACTCCATTGGCTGCATTAAATGGTGATACTCCACATGAGAAATGGTCTGAAAAATTGGGTGACTACTCAATGCTTAAAGCGTTTGGCTGTGCTGCCTTCTCTCATCAAAGTGAGGGAAAATTAGAACCTAAAGCCAGTAAGTGTGTCTTTCTAGGATATCCCGAAGGGGTTAAGGGCTATAGGTTATGGGATAGAATCCAAAAAGGAGTTAAGATCATCGTGAGTAGGGATGTCACATTTAATGAGAGTGAGATGCCTTGTCTAAGAAACGAAACCGAACCTGTATGTGAAACTGAATCAGGTGAAGAAAGAAATCGGTTTAAGGTGGAGTTAGGAAATTTTAACACATCGGTACCTAGTATTTCGAGTGAGGTGGAGATTCAGGTCCAAGAACCTGAAGAGGAAAATGAAGTAGTGATAGAAGAGCATCCTGAGGAAGAAAATCCATTAACTAACTATAATTTAGTTAGAGATAAAGAGAGAAGACAAACGAGAGAACCTAGGAGGTTCGGGTATGAATCTGAATTGGATTTTGCATACGCTAGTTACGAAGAACTAGTTGATAGGGAGCCGAAAACTTTTGAAGAGGCTATGAATAGTGGTCAATCTAAGGAGTGGCTTAAGGCTATGAAAGAAGAAATGAGTTCTCTAGAAAAGAATCAAACTTGGGAGTTAGTACCGAGACCTAAGAATAAATCAATCGTTGATTGCAAGTGGGTCTTTAAGGTTAAGGAAGGTACTAGTAGTACAGAACCCTTAAGATTTAAGGCTAGGTTAGTAGCGAAGGCTTACACACAGAAAGAAGGTGTTGATTATAACAAGATTTTCTCACCAATTGTCAATTACACTACTATTAGGGTCATGCTCGCATTGGTTGCGCTCTTTGACTGGGAATTTGAACAACTCGATGTAAAAACTGCTTTTTTACATGGAGAGCTTGATGAACGAATCTTTATGAATCAACCAAAAGGTTTTAAAGACAAGTTAAAACCTGATTATTTGTGTTTTCTGAAGAGATCCCTATACGGTCTAAAGCAATTACCTAGAAAGTGGTACAAGAGGTTTGATTCCTTTGTACTCACTATAGGATTTCAAAGAAGTAAATTCGATCACTGCCTATATTTTCAACACAACGAGATTGATAACAATTATTTGTTCTTCTTGCTCTATGTGGACGACATGCTTTTAGCTGGATCATCTCCTAAGTGGATAAACAATATAAAAGCAGATCTTAGTGGAGAATTTGACATGAAAGACCTAGGAAAGGCTAAAAGGATTCTAGGCATGGAAATAGAACGAAAAAGGTCAAATTCCATCGTATTCTTACATCAGTCTCCATACATATCAAAGGTGTTGAAAAGGTTTAATATGAGTGACTGCAAACCTGTCACGTTGCCTCTTGCAAACCATTTTGTTCTGTCTAAATAACAAGCTCCTTACAATGAACGTGAAGTGAAATACATGAGTAAAATTCCATACTCAAATGTGATTGGTTCCATAATGTATTTGATGGTTTGCACTAGACCAGACTTAGGATTCGCTGTTAGTACTCTCAGTAGGTACATGTCTAATCCAGGTCCTGAACATTGGGAAGCATTAAAGTGGCTTTTAAGATATTGGAAGGGTACAAGTGACGTAGGTCTAAAATTTAGTGCTAATAAGGAAGGCGTGAAATTAAAGGGTTTTGTAGATGCTGACTATGCAGGAGATAGGGATGGTAGGAAATCAACTTTCTCTTACGTATTCACCTTATCAAATTCGTGTGTTAGTTGAAAATCACAGTTACAACACATAGTTGCACTATCCACTACAGAGTCAGAATATATTGCCACCACTGAAGCAATTAAAGAGGCTCTATGGCTTAGAGGTCTACTTCATGAACTGAGTGTCTTGAATGAGTATGTGGTTGTGTATTCTGATAGTCAGTCATCCATACATCTGTGTAAGAATCCTATTTTTCATGAACGCACTAAACATATCGATATTAGGTTACACTTCATTAGGGATATAATATCACAAGAAGTAGTAAGACTTGAAAAAATTCACACACAATATAATCCTTCAGATATGGGCACGAAAATGCTGCCACTGGTAAAGTTTAGAAGTTGCAAGGAGCTTCTAAACATCAGTACAGGTAAATGATTTCCAATTTTATCGATTTTCTGTTAGAGGTGTCACTAATGGAAAACGTTTTTTTCTTTGCAGGTCCTTTGACACCAAGGTGGAGGTTGTTAGACATCATGTTGTCAAACGACCTCCCAGGCAATGATGAAAACCAGTTTTATCAGTCAACATGAATGACTGAACGATAAATCAACACCGAATAATGGGATGACCCGACCTAACGTTGTTTTACCTATTGGATGGCTAATAACCTTTGTGGCTTGTTGGCGTGCTATTGGGCCATAACCCTAGTCGAGCCTACTTACCATATGTATAACTTACCTTAAGTTTGTTATTGGACTAATATATATTGGTAACTCTCTTCTTCCTATGCGTCCCGTTTTGATAGAACCCGAGAGAGAGGCAGTCTCCTTCTTCTTTTTCGTGCATCCTGTTGATTGATCTTCTCTACTTCTTGCTTGAGTCTTTGTGACCCTTACCTATGTGGTATTCATCCTAAGTGAGTTAGGAAACAACAAGCAAAAGGAGCAATAGCAACCATAGGAAGAAAGCACGCCGGCGGACGGTCCCCTTCGGTTTCTTGGTGTTGATTCGATGTTTAATGATTAACTGAGCCCGAAAATCACCTTGAGCAGCTAGAGGAAGATCCTAGCACTTCTCTTCTGTCTCTTTGTGAGAATTTATAAGTTTTATTTTATTTTTAAAATTCAAAAAATCTTGTTCAATTTTACAATTTGGTCCGCAGTCTAGGTCGAACCGTCCCCTGAAATCTGAAATTTTCACTAAATTATGCTGCACTTCAACTACAAACCTATACGTGTCATGTGTTCTTTTTAATTGCTATTTGTTCTTCGGTTAAATGTTTGTATTGTTTAACAATTTAGATTTGTTATTCTGAAATTTTTGAATGTTCCTCGTAAAGGTTTCACAATTAGGTTAATTTCTCTTTCACAATAACCACTCCCCCCTTGATCAGGAAGTTTAAAACTATAAAAATTAAAGTGTGATTGGAAATGAGTATGAAGCTTAGATTTGGGTGAATCTCAAAAAGCAATACATTATACATTGTGTGCAATTACTCATTTTGAAAGAGAACTTGCAAAAGATAGGTATAGATTCTATTTAGATAAATTTTATGTTTCAGAACCTCGTAAGGAACAATTTCAAATTAGATGAATTTAATTTATTAATTTATATGAATTTATTATAAAGACTTTGAATTTTAGCCCGTGTGCCCAGAAATCATGTGTCCGCCCTGGTGGAATGTGCATAGGCAAATCATTTCTTTGATCCATGTGAAGCTAAATCATAAGTAAGGCATGTGTTATATTTTAAAAATCAACTATATCTTGGAGATCTATTAGGCAAACTTTAACAACAACATGTTCAAACTATTCTAAAATTATTAAAATCCATGTAGCCAGTCGAAAATGTGTATGGCTGAGAAGTATGATCAATCATTTCTAAGAGTTATGTGAAGTAATTTCAACATAAGATAGTCTATATGAAGACAATACAACTTATACTATACAACTTAAATGATGTTATATCAAATGGATGGGAAAACATATTTACTAATATTTCTTCCATGCACATTAGCTTGAAAAGAATTATGACATCGATGCACCACAAATTCACTCGAGTGGTATGTCATTGACTTATTCACAAAAGAATTGCGATATCTACATTAAAGAAATTGGTATGAGATGAAATATGTCGATTCAAAGATATTAAGTGACCAAAATCAAAAAGAATAGTTATATTCTTTTTTCTTTCATACAGGTTGTCACATAAATTTTGTAGTAAGATTTTAATGAGACATCTTTTATATACTTCAAAATCTTAACAATTAAATGTAATGTTTTCCCTAGGTTTGAGATTTTAGTCCCACTAATTTTTGGTCAAACAAAATTTTTAACAAGGTTTTGTGTAAATAGTCATCAAAGGGAAAATAGAGTAAAATAATTGGTAATTGTTGATAACCATTTACTCTATATCTGGATACCTACAAGATGTTCTTACTTGGCCCATCATTACAATGCAATTACAATTTTTACTGATGATTCTTTCAATTTCCTTTTATTTTATATCATTTTTCTTTTTATCCTCTCTTTCTTTGCCTCCCTCCCAGTCACTTTGCTTTGCTTGCATGCGTCAGGTCGATACAATTCTTAATTTTCAGTCTATCCCCTCAAGCTATAGAAGAAAAGACGGTGAAATTGAAATCTGGAATTGGGCACTACACTCCAAAACTCTTTGGAACATGCATAGCAAAAAAGATACAGTTCTGCTAGGGGTACATCACCCCATACCTAAGGGTGTCCATTACCCCGGCGCCAATGGCGAGGCGCCGGGTGTCTATTATGGACAACCTTAGGTAAAATGTGATGTACCTTTAGCATTTTTGAAAAAGATACCCTTTGTATAAAATGGGTCAATCAAATATATCTTCGAGGGATGAACTTTTGGGAGTAGATGGCGAACAAAGATGATTCTCCTTTACTAAAAACAAAGTGCTAAAAATCAAGGACCAAATCATGGGGCTTGAACGCAAAATTTAGGCTAGTAGATACATGATGTGCAGCTGGACAAAGGCAAGTAAATTAAGTATTAAGGTTGCCTATGAATTTTTCAGGCCAAGGGATGCAAAGGCACTATGGGATGATACGGTTTGGAACGCTTTCATCCCGCCTAAGCATGCTTTCATTCTTTGTTTAGAAGTTAAGTCCAAATTACTATCCAAGGATAAAATTCAGCATTTGCAATTGGACTTAAGATGTTCATTTTGTGGAGAAACGGAGAAAACATCACTGCACTTATTTTCTCCAGTCCGTTTAGTAGTTCCGTTTGGGGACAAATTTGTAGTTAGTTGGCCATTAGACGCACTATGGCTACCTTACCAAGTGCATTGAAATGGATTAGAAAGGAAGCAAGGGGAACGACTTGGCAAAGTAAAACAAATTGCACTTGCTACTTCCGTTTACTACATCTGGATGTCAAGGAATATGATGATTTTTTAGAATCTTAGACAACAAGTTGATTGCATTGTAAAATGAATTAAAACACACATATACAAAACTATATTTACTTTGTATCCGTATGTTTTAATTCATTTTAAGTCTTTAGTATTGAGTCATTAGCTTATTATCATTTCGTACATCTTTTCATTTTGTTTGCTTGGAAATTCCCGGAGTACTTGTAATTGTCACTTTATCTCGTTTGCCTGGTATGCTCGGTGTTGGTGGCGGATTTAGGTGGTGGATCCACTGGGGAGAAATTTTTTTTTTTTTTTATAACAATAGATTAAAGTTTTACCTTATATTTTTTTTAAGCATTTTTTTTTTGAACATCAAATTCAAATGAGTTTGGGAGAGTCTGTTGAAATTTGTAGTTAGTTGGCCATTAGACGCACTATGGCTACCTTACCAAGTGCATTGAAATGGATTAGAAAGGAAGCAAGGGGAACGACTTGGCAAAGTAAAACAAATTGCACTTGCTACTTCCGTTTACTACATCTGGATGTCAAGGAATATGATGATTTTTTAGAATCTTAGACAACAAGTTGATTGCATTGTAAAATGAATTAAAACACACATATACAAAACTATATTTACTTTGTATCCGTATGTTTTAATTCATTTTAAGTCTTTAGTATTGAGTCATTAGCTTATTATCATTTCGTACATCTTTTCATTTTGTTTGCTTGGAAATTCCCGGAGTACTTGTAATTGTCACTTTATCTCGTTTGCCTGGTATGCTCGGTGTTGGTGGCGGATTTAGGTGGTGGATCCACTGGGGAGAAATTTTTTTTTTTTTTTATAACAATAGATTAAAGTTTTACCTTATATTTTTGTTAATGCATTTTATTTTCGAACATCAATTGCAACTGAGTTGGTGAGAGTCTGTTGAAACATGCTTGAGGTTTCAAGTTCAAGTCTTCTATCAATGGATTTGTTATGTATTATTTTGTTTCTATAGTTTTTAGAAAAATTCAATAGTAAGAGGGACAATGAGGATTCGAACCGATGATCTCAAGCAAGGATTGTTGCAAACTCAACCATTATGGTACCTCTTGAATTATGTCATTAATTTAACAAAATAATATTTTTTATGTTTTGACTATTTTAATGCAAACAATTTTAAAGATTCGAATTCGCATTCTTCCTTTGTATTATACAAAACTTGACAATAATGTCATTTGATGAATTCTATTATTTCTTATAACAGAATTATATATGTTCAATTTAAACAAAAAAATTATTATATTTATACTTTCGACCTTGTTCGATTTTCATTTTTTTAAAATACGTTTTTTCTTTCTTCTTTTCATCCATACGTTCTTCAATAAAATAATATTACGTTTAAATTCAAAAAAAAACTTTTTTTTAAAAATTTTTAGTCACACATTCTCCATCAAATCACTAATCCAAAATGCATTTTTTGCAAAAATAAAAATGGGTATCAAAAGAACTCTTAATATTTTATTGCGACTAATAGTAAATGGTCAACAGTCACCGATGATGATTCAAACTTCTGGATTCACTCCTACTTGGTGTACTTGTAAATGAGTTTTGATCAATAAATTTTACATTTATCGATCAAAAAAGGACAGTTAAATTTATGCAGAAAAATAATATAAACTGTATTCATGAATAATTTTTCAGATAATTCAAAGTAGTAACAATATTTACTTCACAAATAAGTATACAATGTTGTTCAATCCTATATTGATGTTTAGCACCAGGTTATATGATAGTTAGTTACTATCATATAATACGACAATATGATAGTGACCCACAGCCACATTAATTGATGATAAGCATAAAGCTGGCCCTGATCCAAGGCCACCAAGGCAATGGTGTCCTTGGTCCTAAAAATAAAAAGATGTCATACATAATATTATTCTTTTACCTGATTATTTTTTATATTTAAATTTTATCTTAATTTATTTACCAACATGGGACGTTAAATATTCCGTTCTTCTTCGGAATCTGAGGTTATGGGATTTCTCAATCAATCTTGAATTTGTTAAGACGCGATCCGTAAATTTTTCTATAACATCGTTTGAATTTCAATATAATTCGAATTTTTTTTAGTTTGGTACCAGATTGCTATCTTTGTTTCACGAATTTCTTTTGATCAATGAGATAGGCTTTCAAAATTAGTGTTGCTATGCTCGTAGAAAATTTTGTTTTAAGTACCTTATAATAATTAGTTGTTTAGGTTTCAAAATTCTCAAGGTCGACCCTCAATAAGCATTAGTAGGGGCGAATAATGGTACCTAATATTTGGTAGAAAATATTTCCAAGTTCAAAAGGCAAAGGGAAACATGAGTAGAAAGTGGTGTTGAATTTGTCTACAGAGTTTTTTCCTTTTTTTTTTTTTTTGTCTCTGTATGACGAGATTTATATAGCCACTAGTAGGCATGTTTTGTGTAGCTACATTATTCAGTGGGACTCTAAATGCACTGTTGTCATGTCTTGTCCCTGTCTTTGATCAAATATTTGCAATTCAAAATTTGATTTACTGTATTCTCATTTGCTTTTACTTTCTCTTACAAATTCTTGATAAGCCAATTATTTGTTAAATAAGTAGATTTCTCCTTCTTCGATTAGGTGTCTGATACGTGTCACTATTCTCGACCATCAAAACGAAGGATAACTTATAAGTCAAATGTGAACGAGATAAACTACGGAGTAATGTTGTAATAGTACTATTGGAAGAGTTATTTTAGAGTTTGGTTTTATGTGTTATATTATCGTTGTTGACATTTTATAAGTGGAGATGTGACTTGTGAGTGATAAGCCAGTTAGCAATGAAGTTTGTTGAATAGGGAAAGTCGTGGGAAGAATTTAATGAGAGCCAGATGTACTCGTTATTTGGCTGGCTATTCATTGAAGAAAAGTCTTTTGGGACTCATTTCAAGTGTCGAACTTAGTATTTTCAATAGTGAAGCAATCTTTTGCTTCTTCGACGTGTACTTATGCTAAGTTTAGTAAAACTAACTATGTCAATCTTGAAGTCAACTCGTCAAAATGTTCAACATGATATCGCTATACTACGTCGTACTTGATAAACATCCTCCACTCGACTATAAAAATTATGTTAAATAATAGGGAAATTGGTGCAAATGGTTCGTAACTTTTGCTCAAATTGCATTAAAATTATGTATAATAAAGATAAAATGGCGAGATGGAACACTGCAACGTTTTCACAGGCATGGGGACTTGGAAGCATAATATAACTGTAGAACGTCTCAATTATTGAACTGAATGTTGCATATTTCAATTTATTGAAAAACATAGAACGAAAAAATTTTGTGATTACATTTTCGTTCGAGAAAAGAACATCGTGTTAGAAATTCATATCATATCCAAATTTAGATGTAAATTTCCTAGATCAAAACAACTAAAATCCTAGGATCAACACCATATCAAAATATTAGGATTGACGAATTCGGATTATACACCTGTATCCATTATGAACGATTGCTTACTGTTGCGGAATTACTGCGACAATCGACTACGTATTGATAGACGCGAAAGAAAGTGAGTGGTTTGTGATCTTCCTTAACCAAATCTCCTTATTTCTCAATGGGGCTGTGGTTTCCCTTCTTGATGGGGAGAAAGGTAACTATATGTATTTGGAATATTGGGGGCCATAACCAAAATATCTTTATATATTGCTCAATTAGGGTTTCCATAATCCCCAAATTAGAGCAATATTGATTGGTATCTGATAAGTGTGTTTTTACACACTTATTTAATTCAAAAATATGACTTAATTATAATCAAAGAATTTGAATTATGGCTTAATTCTATATAATTATATTTTGTAGGACTATATTAATGAATGTGGTGGAATTCAAGAGAAAAGAAAAGAAAAAGAACCAAAAATGAAGAAAATCCAAAGTGTGAGGACTAAGTTGCAACACTTTAATAGTTGATTTGCACAAAATGAAGACTAAAGATGTTGCGAGTTCAATTGGATGCGATTAAAAGTCAAAGGGTTGAAAATGCAAGAGAAAGGGCTTGAAAGAATAAAAAATCGACTTCGAAGGGCTAAAATGCAATATATAGAAGAAATTATAACTGGGCGACAGCCCTGTTATAAAATACCGGGCGATCACCCAACATGATTTTTTAATTACCGAGAAGAAATTCTTGGTCTGAACGATTGCCCAAGTTTTGCCTGGGCGACAACCCAGTTCAATCGCGGCGAGAAAAATCTGGTTTCCTTTTCTAATTGAAATTCTTATGGAAACAAATCTTGGAGAGTCTTTTAAAACCCTAAGGACATCCAAAAACAAAGATCATGCATTATACATTATTTTGGGAGGATTTGAAGAGAAAGAAGAAGGAAGAACAAGAAGATTCAATCCAAGATTCAAGGTTTCACTTCAAAAATTTCAATAGGGTGATGTCTTTTCTTGATTTTTATTGTTGTGTTCTTCTTCCCATCATGTTAAGCTAGAAAAATCTATACTAGGAAATCAATAAATCTTATAATGTGATATTTAATTTTTGTTTCGTATTTCGACATTAAAACACGTATTGATTGTTTTGAATGATTTATATGCATTTAATTGCTTCCATGATTATGGGCCTGTAATTGTGTGAGTTTTGGTGGTTTGTTTCATCTATAAATCATCGTAGGGTTCGATAGGGGATAGAAATATACCCCTATGCTTTGCGTGAATCTCTACGTACTCATAAAATTACATGCATTCTCGTATATTTGCATCTGTCATAGAGATATAGGCTGGTGCTGTATGAGAATAGGTTCAATTCATTTCGAGAGAGTGTATTGGATAGATTTAGGAGTATTAATTCTTCAAAATGTCATCGCGTTGTCAAAGTGTGGAATTAAGGTTAAATTAACATTACTTGGAAATTCGTGATCCTCGTATATCTCACATTCATTGAATACATTTAACCTAAGTCACAAATATCAAACTGCATTTTAGTTAAATTAAAAGTTGGTTTTCATACCATACCATCCAATTTATAATATTGGTACCTCAACTGAGATTTTGGATTTCTTAGAACAAAACTCATAATTGATCATTTAGCTTCGGTTAAAGGCAAGATAAATACAATTGAACTACTCAATCTCTATGGGACAATATTCAGACTCTAAAAATTCATTTTATTACTTGTTATCGAACCGTACACTAGCAGTGATTTAAATCAAAAGAAATATTTCGTAAACAGTATCTACTCAATTAAACCATATTGATTTGAGTAGTCTATGGGCATATATTAAATTAGACCACTTAATTTCAGCCCATTGTATTAAATCAAATAGCAAATATAATTATATTAAATATGTTGCCAGGATTAGGAAAATGCGGGTTTTCCTCATATCGTGAATAGACTTTTTTATATTATGTCAAAAGACAGATACCAATGAGCGAGGCCTATTTAGGTCGTGTTATAAATGCCATGGCTAAACCTATTGATGGTAGATGGGAAATTTCAACTTCGGAAGCAGTCAAATGTTGTCGTAGATTTTTATTACTTGAAACCAGTGAAATGAAATGATAATAAACTTGTAATTTGAGACAACAAAAGTATAGAGGACGAAGAAGATAAATTTGCGGAATCAAGAGTCTACTTCTGAGAAAGATCTGTGCTGCTTTATCGAAAATTTTTTAGCTCTATAACCTAGACCGCTCAATTTTTAGTCTTCATCCTTTCATCAAAAGTACTAGAAGTTCAGCAAATACGAAGCTCATTAAAAATAACATGTAGGTTCCATATGACATGATTTTTGAGAAGTCAAAAGGAGGTTTGGATATCCAAAGGCTATTTTTAGATACCATGTGATTAATTTTGTGAAATCATTTGTTCTAGTTAGAAGAGTTTTTGAAAGAAATTTGTCCAATATAACTTTTTTCAAAATCAGTTCCGGAAAGGAAGCTCCTTGAAAATTAGTTTCCAATTTAAACTCTTCTACAGGAAGAAAAATGCAAAGGCCATGTTAAACTGGCCTGCAGTTTTCCCTTGCTCTTATATGGAACACAGAATGACTCCAACTAAAATTTTCAGCAATTCAATGGTTGCGATGTTGTGGTGTGGTATGGTGACAGTGTGTAATGGATTGGGATGGGTGGATGGAAGGGGATGAACTTTTCTATTCTTTTTTTTTTTTTTTTTAAATCCATTTCGATTTTTTTTTATTTTTGGGAATTTCTGAGTTGAAATTTTTATTTGACGAAATTACCCCTTGAAATATAAATTAGGCTTTGGGTCCGTTTGATTGTAAAATGAAATTTGTGTGGAAACAAAACGAATTGAAGTGAATTGAATTGCCTAAAATTTGTTTAGTGGGAATTGTCAATTAATAGTATTTGATTTGTATAATTTTTCATCTAGAAAATGTTAAAATAAAAATGTCTTTTGGTATTCGTTTAACTTTATTTTTCATGAAAATTTTCAATTTAAAAGATATCCACTTTTACAATTGTTTCTAGAATTTGTTTCCATTGAAAAAAATCCAAAAATAATTTATTTTGGTGTTCATTTGACTTTTTTCATGAAAATTGTCAATTAAATGGATAAAATTTATTTTCATTGCTGAAAATAATATAAAAAAAGCTGGAAAACGAATTGATTTTCCACCAAAACATTGAAAATGCACGTGTGTGGAAAAGATGGAAAACGAATTCCGTGGAAAACTTTTTGCTATGAAACACACAAAATTAGTTGAAAATGGGTCAATCAAACATGGCTTTAGGCATTTTAATTGGAACCGAATCTCCTCAACTGAAACGAGCAATAATGAGAGGTTTAGATCCGATTTTCAAAAAAATAAAATAGGAATTGGAACCTAGAACCGATAACTGGCTGGATCTGATTCAATTCTTGTTTTTTGAACTAGAACCGTGAGTACCCGAATGGAACCGATTTTCATATATTTTTTTATTTACAATTTATAGGCTAGATAATATATATAACCTAAAAATCCTAATTTTGGTAATAATTAATCTAAAACTCCAAACTCTAACCACTAAAAAATAAGATTGGCTCTTACTTTTTAACATCTCGACTCACATCAGATTGTTGCATTTCAAAAGTTATTACATGTTAATGTTTACAATTTGGAATTTTTTTAAATAAAAATTTCAAGCAGTTGTGATGTAAGTTGATGAATCAAATCATCCATTATTTGCAATTCAAGTTTTCTATTTTCTTGTACTATTTATAAAATTTTGTGGTTTTTATAATTTTTTTAATAATGTAGGACAATTGTATTTGATATATTCATTGCTTGCACTGTGTTATACCTTATTCATTATCTAGAATTTGTGGTTCTCCTTTTAGATACAGAGTGAGTTCAATATGTTGATCATAATTTTTTGATATTATATAATTATGTATCTAATAAGTATTTTTTGTGTCAGTTCGTTTTAAGAGTAAAAGAATTTAAACATTGTTCACAATTAAATTATATGATCTAGTATGTCTCATTTATGGATTGAATAAGATTTATTAAGAAAAATAATTTTTCTAAAATTATAATTTACATTTTTTTTATTTTCTCCTATTTTCGTGGTTTTTAGATTCCAATATTTTGCTTCTTAAAGATTTTTTTAATTGAATTCTCTCACTTGCAAAAATATTTTCGAGTAGCAACGTATTAGGTACGTGTACAAAAAGAGGTCCAGTGAAATATATAGATAGATGTTGTTACTCGAAAATATACGCTGCTACTCGAACGGAACTAACAGTTTGGGTTTGGGTTTGGTTTTAGTTTTTATAAAAACCCGAATGATTCCACTTACGAAATACTCAAAATATAATGGGTGGTTCTGAGTATTGAAATACCTGGACCAACCCATCCGATACCTAGGCCTAATAAAAACAAAATAAGGACAATTTGCATTGGACGTACAAAACAAACGGTCCTTTGGATGGAATTTATCATAAAGGGCCATTTGCGCCAAAAATAAAAAGTTGGGGATTATTTGCTTTACATTTGAAAAGTTTGGACCAAACGCAACTTGAGCAAATGTTTTAGATTATTTGCGCCAATTTCCCGAAACAATATAAAATCTATCTTATTTTGATTAGGCCCACACATTTGAAGCAAATATTTTGTTTTTTTTGTTTTTTTGATATCCAATTATTCACCTTACAGTGACTAAATCCTGGAGTCTACAATTTGGCCCCTCAAGCTTCAGACAGGTTAAACCGCAGGTTGTACCCCAAACTAACCAGTGCTCAAGAGCCCCCCAACTGATCTGCCACTACAAACAAGTCGTTTTCCATCTGTGCACCTTGCCTTTCAGGAGAATATCTGTCTTTCAAGAGCCTTTCAGGAATCGAACTCACGACCTTTGATCTTTCAGTCTTGAAGCGTCCTCATTTTTGTCAGTTGGAATTTGAAGCATATATTCTTACCCTTTAGTCCCCTCCACGTAGCCTTACCACACAGTTAACTACGCAAACAAGAATGAATACAGTTGGATCCGTTAGGCCGCACCACTTTTTGGACGCTAAATCCAAAACCCACTGGCTCACTTTCCCTTATTATTGAATTTTCAGAAGCAATATGGATATATGGTCACAACTCGCAACAACGTGGCCAGAGTGAAGAATTTCACTCATAGAGCATCATATACAGTTTGATTTTTTTTGAGATTTGATTTGTAATTCAGATCTGATCAGTTGAAAGAAAACGAAGAACATCAAGCAATGGGGAGGATGGATTATTTGGCCACGAAAACTGATCAAGAATTGCTGGATGAAGATTTCATTGAACTGAAAATGGCTGCCAAGAAACTCATCAATCATGCTGCGAAATTATGTGGGCTTGGATTTGGGACTTCTTTTCTCAAATGTGTTTCCTCTTTTGCTGCAATATGAGCATCTTATTCTAACTTGATACAGTACGTGAGTTTGTGCGTTTCGGTGTTTGTAATTGATTTCTTGACCTTTATTTACTGTTTTGTATAATTGGACTT
Organism: Olea europaea var. sylvestris; assembly: GCF_002742605.1. Classification (NCBI taxonomy): domain Eukaryota; kingdom Viridiplantae; phylum Streptophyta; class Magnoliopsida; order Lamiales; family Oleaceae; genus Olea; species Olea europaea. The sequence goes on along the minus strand of NW_019238272.1, from coordinate 82,070 downwards.
GTGTGAAAATTATGAAACTTGATCTATTGCCATTTACAAGGTAAATTGGAGTTTTGTCAAGTCATTTTGAAGCTTTTAACAATAATAATTTTTGCAGTCACTCACTATTACAATCACTTAAGTGGCATACATGTGACAATTTGTGATTGATATATAAGGTAAAAAAAAAAAATCACATTAATACATCAAATCACAAACCACCATGTAGAATGTCATGTAGAACAACTACCGTAATGAGCGATTATGAATAACATTACTCAACTTTTAATCTTACATGATACGTTCTTAAAATAGGCAGTGCATATCGACAGTATTAAACAACAAAAAGTTCAAATCTTGTCATTGAATTATCCAATTGTGTCCAATATAGTGTACCAAACATGCCCTTAATGGTGAGTTAATGTTTGATTAGCAACTAATTTACAAAAGGGTCTTTAAGTAGACAATAAGTTGTTAATGTCTGGTTTGGTAAAATATATCACTGTTAGATCTGATTTTACTGGTAAACCACAATTCTTCAGTAATAAAACTTTCTAATATGCTGTTTACTTAAGGATTTTACTGTGTAAATTAAGGGCATCTCCAATGCATGTCCTATTGCACCAAAATTTGGTGCAAACTTTCTCGAACAATTGCACCAAATTTTGTTGCAAAATAGTGCAACATGAATATTATTGCACCATATTTGGTGCAACACTATTTATTGCACCATTTTTTACACCAAATGGCGTAATATCCGTTTGTCCTTATTTTTCATTTTTCAAAGATAATGGTTAAGGGTATTTGTGTCATTTTCGTTCTATAATAATGATGATGATAATAATAATAATAATAATAAATTATACTATTAATTATATTATTAAAGTTTATTATTTTTAATAATATAATCAATAATAATTAACGTAGTTGTTAATTTAACGTAAAGTTTATAATATTAAAGTTTATTATTTTTGTAAATTTAACGTAATTGTTTATCATAAATTAATAATATAATCAATTATTTTTGTCAATTTAACATAATATATAAAACAAGTGAATAATTTAGTAATCAATATATTTGTTAATTTAACGAAGTTATGATTTAATAATTTATATAGTTATAAAATAAATAAATAAATAAATAAATCATTTTTTTTAAATAAATACATTGTTAAAAATTGAAAAAATGAATAAAATAATAAAGCACTTTTCATTTGGTGTAATGATTGGAGAAGAATTTTGGTATGGTGCAAGATTTGCTGTAAAATTTGGTACAAAATGGTACAAATTTTGGTGCAGCACTGGAGATGGTTTAAAACCTACTCTCATAAAAGACTTGGAATTGAAAAGTATATAAAAATCATGCGAAAATAATATGACGTTCTAAATGTCTGATGCTGATTCAGAGCGTCATGGATATATAATATACATAATGTTAGGTATTGATGCTTGGGGGAAAATCCCACTTAACGTTGCATTTTCAAAATCACTTGTCGCAATCATTTTGCATCTCTTTTTGACGAAAATTCATATTGAAGCCTCTTTGAAAATGCTGAATCCTCTTTATTCCATAAATAAGAGAGGTAGTGTAAGTTATTATTTAGATGTAGATTGTCAGTTTTTGTTACAATAGATTACAACTTTCTAATCAAATCTGTAATTTATATTGTAATATATAAAAAGGACAATGTTTCACTACTGTAGAAAGAACAGTAGATTCTTTCATTTTGTCTCGCTATAGTTTTTTTTTTTTTTTTATTGAGAGAAAGGAACAACGTCATTTATCTTACATGTTTGTTACAGTTACTTTGTTGCTTTTTCTCCATTTATGCGGTGTGGAGGATTATGTAATAGAGCCCTCTTTACTATTTCTCCATTTTTACATGCTACAGTCATGCCTCTCTATTTTTCTACACTAATTCAAGAGCGAAAATGTAAATTCCATAAATATATGATTGAAAATATGTTTGAAGAAAAATAAATTTTAAAAAATGAAGATCAAACATGTTAACAAATGAATATATTTATTTTTCAAAAAATAAGTTTTTATTACCATTTCATTTTTATCGTGAAATGATTCTAATCTTAATATGTTAGATTGTGCTTCAAAATTACATAATCTATAAAATATAATTTTTTAAAATTAATTTTTATAAAGTAATATGTTTTTATGAATGAACCTCCATTTAACGGAGGTTCATGTTGAGACCTCCAAAATTACGGAGGCTCAAGCGCCTCCATAATTCTGGATGTTGGCCTCCATAATTATGGAAGTCAACAATTTTTTTTAAAAAAAAAAAATTAAAAAAAAATTAATATTAAAATTTTAATTATATTATTATTATTATAAAATTATAATAATTTTATAATATTATAATTATTATAATAATAATTATAATAATTATTATTATAATAATATAATATTAATTATATTATTAACGGGTTAATTTTAAAAACGGTCACTGAACTATAGAGAAAATTGCAAAACGGTCACTGAAGTTTAAAACTTTCAATAACGATCACTTAAGTTTTGGGGCGATTTAAAAAATGGTCACTGAAGTTTAAAAGCTTGCAACAACGGTCACTGAAATTTAAAAACTTTCAGAAACGCTCACTGAAATTTTTTTCCAGTTTTTTGGGCTACTTTTGCGACAACTTTTCTATTATTTTCGACCACTGATACAACCAAATTTTGATACCGTTGAAAAGCCCACAATATCCTCTTCCATTACTATCCAAAATCTCCCCGTAACTCCAGGGAATTTGATCCGAAAATCGCCCAAAAAATCTGAAAATCTGCCAAAATTTTCATATTTTTAGCGATTTTCCCGTGAATTCCGACCACCAAACCGGCTAATTTTGGGTGATAATTGAAGAGGAGATTGTAGGCTTTCCAACGGTATCAAAATCCGTCAAAATTGATGATCGGAAGTTGCCGGAAAGTTGCCGCAAAAGTCGCCCAAAAAATTGAAAAATTTGCCCAGATTTCGCCTTTCCGGGTAGCCAACTTTGTGGGTTTATTCCGGCCAAATCCTTTGGTGTTTTGGAGAGATTTTTCATGGTAATTGAAGAGAACATTGTAGGCTTTCCAAAGGTATCAAAATCCGATGGTTTTGGTGGCCAGAAGCTTTCGGAAAGTTGCCTCAAAGTAGCCCATAAAATCTGAAAAATCTGCCCAGAATTTCGCCTTTTCGGGTAGCCAACTTTGTGGGTTTATTTCGGCTGAATCCTTTGGAGTTTGGGGGAGATTTTTGATAATAATTGAAGAGGACATTGCAAACTTTCCAACGGTATCAAAATCCAGTGGCATTGGTGGTCGGAAGTTGTCGAAAAATTACCTCAAAAGTAGCCTAAAAAATCAGTGGCATTTTCACCTTTTTGGGTGGCCAACTTTGTGAGTTTATTCTGGCCAAACCTTTTGGAGTTTGGGGATATTTTGAATAGTAATTTAAGAGGACATTGTGGGCTTTCCAACAGTATCAAAATCCAAAAATTTTGGGGTCGGAAGTCGTCGATAAATCGCCACAAAATTGGCCCAAAAAATCTAAAAATTTGGATGGATTTTCCGATTTTTTGGGCGAATTTTGCAACGATTTTCCGGTCGAATCTCTTGGAATTATGGGGAGATTTTGGGTGGTAATTGAAAAGGATATTGTATTCTTTCCAACGATATCAAAATTTGACGGTATCAGTGACTGGAAATGGCCGAAAAATTGCCCCAAAAGTAGCCCAAAAAACTAAAATTTCAGTGACAATTTCTGAATGCTTTTAAACTTCAGTGACCATTTTTGAAAGCGCCTGGAAACTTAAGTGACCGTTACTGGAAGTTTTAAAATTCAGTGACCGTTTTTTAATTTTTACCTAAATTCAGTGACCATTTGTGAAATTAACCCTATTTTATATATATATATATATATATATATATACACAGAGGCTCAATTATGCTTGAGCCTTCGTTACACGGAGGCATTATGGAGCCTCCGTGTAACTGAGGCTCATGTTATGGAGGCATTAGCATGATGCCTCCATAACATATTATACTATAAAATTAATAAAAATTTAATTATTTTTAGTACTATTATATTTCACTTTCCAAAAAAAAAAAAATCATAAAAACATATTACTTTATAAAAATTAATTTTAAAAATTAAATTTGATAGATTATGTAATTTTGAAATACAATCTAACATATTAAGATTATAATCATTTCATGATAAAAATAAAATAACTTCTCGAAAAATAAATATATTCATTTATTTTTATATATGTACGTAAAAGGTATATAGCAACCATTTGGATGATCAAAAAATAATATCAATTAAAATGTTTATGAGCCGTTTAAATAATAATTTATTGAGGGGGTTAATTCAAGAGTAAAAGTGTGAATTCCATAAATATATGTAAAAAAAAAAATTCGCTTAAAGTTTTTTTTTAAAAAAAAAATTATAATTGTAAAAATTACTTGTAACTTAACAATATATTAACTTAAAAATTTGGAGTAAATATTTAAATATATTTTATTTTAAAATTAAATATTAATTTATATGTTAAATAGATGATCTATAAATAAAATATCATTTAAATAAAAAAATATATATCAAAGGAATCTCTCCATATTTATTATGGAGACTTGATCTCTCCATGAGATCAAGCCTCCGTGTCACGGAGAATTTTCCTCCGTAACACAGAGGCTTGTTATGAGAGATCAAGCCTCCATATTACGGAGGATTGAGACTTCCAAGCATGGAGAATAATTTTTTTCTTTGAATTTGTTTTTTAGTAATATTTTTATTTGTTGATATTTTTTGCTATTACTATTTATTTCCAACAATCACTTTTATGTAAGAAATTATTAACAAATAAAAATACAGACAAAAAATATTTGTAAAATGTAAGAAGTTACTTATAAGTAAAAAATCTACAATTTTGACGCTAATAAAAATACGATAAATACAAAATTCGTGCAACGCACGTGTCAAAAACTAGTATTGTAAAACAGATGAATCCGTGTGATATGTGTAAAAAGCTAACAGATCGTGGAGTTGATCTTCATGTGTCGGAAGCATTTTTCTTAAAGTTTCTTTTACCACTACTCAAAATGGGTACATTATTTGGACCTTTTTTTGAGTAGAAATAACAGTAATTTGATCTAGAAAGTAATATTACTTCATCGAATGATGAATTAGTGTCTGAAATTTTCACTAGAGACACAATGATATTAAAACTTCAATCGTTTTTTCCTTTTTCCTTGTTTGTGATTCCAAAACAGATTACTTGCTGTGATTCAACATATGTAATAGTGTCACTTTTTGCTGATTGTAACGTACTAACGTCTATGTAAAATTTCACTCTTATCCTGAACTTAGATGTATATTTCACTCGCTTCCCTATAGATAACCTTGCCCCTCGTATGCGTAACTAATCTAGCTAGAAAATTGTCTTTACTGTAAGTATTATACCCTAGGTCCAATCAACTTTGGATATAAATACTTTTATATATAATTAATGCAATTAAATGGCAGATCTATTATTTAATTAATAGACAATTAAATAAATGATAGAGTCCGTAGATTCAAATATTTGTAATTTGTTAATTACAAGGAGTTGTGATTGTGAGATACAAATTACATCTGATTGAATCTTAAATCATCCGTGGTCGTAAGTAATAACGAGATACGAATATCGTTATTACGGATAGACCATCACGTGTGGCATTTCTTACTTGTGAAGCAAGTAGCTGATCTCACAAGTTAAAATGTGGTGACACTTAAATGAACACATGGATGTTTTGTTATAGAACAAAATATTGGAGACCCGTCGAGAGATTCCACATGGATAACTATCTGAGTGTTAGTGGTTAATCTCTAACGTTCGGTAGTGGAATTGGTCCTTTGACTTGAGGTCGTCATGGTACCTTATATGAGGACAGTCATACTTTGGCGGTGTTGGATGTTGCTCTGAAAAGGGCCGCTAATACGACATCGTTCGGGTACGTCAAGAATCGTATGAAGGTTGTGATTGATCAATAAAGGATTCGTCACTCTTAGACAGTAGGAGATTATGATCTGCGTTTCATTCAATTAAGTCAATAATGAAATCCTTGGCCAAGGTGTACTCATAAGTCGAAAAGGAGTTTTCGACTTATATTGACTTAATAGTGGAGTGAAAGATATGATCGATGATCGAGATTGACACAATTCCATATCTCGTAATTGATCGGATCATATTGACGAAGGGATTATAGTTTCACGGTAAACGAATGAATTTGGTTTTGTCATACCACGTAACATTTTCCGTCACATGTATTGCCCTGACACATTACTAGATGTCAATCAGGGACGGCGAGTGTGAATTGACGATAAATTAAAAGGGTGTTTTAATTTATCAATTTTGATTAGATTAAAATAATAGTTCACGTCGTTAGGCATCGTGGTCTGGAACCTAATGGGTCGCACACAAAAGAGAATTGGAAGATTGCAAATTGTCAATTGGTTAATTTAACAATCGTTGGATAAATTAATTAATTGGATTTGTTATTTATATTCCCGAATTAATTAATTGGATTAATTAATTCACGGACCGGATTTAATTAATTGGATTAATTAAATATTGGACCGGACCGGGTCGAGTCCGTTTGGGTTTATATAAATACATAGCTAGTGTTTGATGTCCATATGATTTTCATTATTCTTGCTGGCACAAGAGAAAACCCTAGAAGCTGCAATCTTATTCTCTGTGTGGATCATCGTTGGAGGCTGGACAATTGGACAGCTGTGGTGGCGAATCAAGGTTGATGGAACGAAAAGAAAAGCAAAAAGATTGCAAATCTAGAAAATGTACAATCTTATCACAATTTCTATCTAAACACAAAGGCGATTCTTGGTGAGAATCGAAAATTATTTTAAATTCTGCTCTGCATGTATAAGTAGATTCCCAACAGTGGTATCAGAGCCTACTTTGTATTTGTTAGAAATTGCTTTGCATGTTGAAAACAATTAAAAGTTAATTGTTTATTTTTCTTGTTTTAGTGATTAAGAAAATTATTTTTAATATTCAGAATTTGATTTTGAATATAAAATAATATTTGGGTCGGAATAAATAAAAAAAAAAGAGGGGAAGGGGACTGGCTGGTCGCCGGCATTGGGCAGCCGGCAGCGCCGGGCGCTGCTCCAATGGGGGCGCTGCTTCTTGCAGCAACGTGCGACGCTGCTACTGCTTGGCGGTGACTGGAAGGAGCGGCGCCGGTCGTCGCCCCATGAAACCAGAAGAAGTAAAAGAAAATAAAATTTTTTTTTGAATTTTTAGGGTTTTCAAAAATCGGGTGGAGACGGGGGCCTCAACTACAATTTTGGAAATTTCACGCCCCTAGTTGCAATTATGGAAAATGGGGTCAGTTTGCAATTTTTGAAAAAGGACCTGTTCCGTAATTTACGAAATTAAGGGACTCTGTTGAAAATTTTAAACTAGGGTCAATTTGTAATTTTGAAAAGGCAGTTTTGAATTTAATTTCAAAATGGTTTTAAATTTCTTTTTAAATGTGTTTGACCAAAAATTTCAAATTGGACCCGCTTAAAATTTTAATTTAAATTGACTATTTTTTATATTTTCGTTAAAATATGATTTTAACTTAAATATTAAATTTGACCCTAAATTGAATTTTATTTTATTTAGGAGTTTCATCTTATATTAAAATATTAATTCAATTTAAATTAAAGTTTGACTTTAATTTAATACTTAATTAAAATTTGATTTTAACTGGTTATTTACCCGAATATATTTTGAAATTAGAATTGGATTCTAATTTGACATTTAATTAAAATTCGATTTTAATTAAATTGTCACGCCCTAAATTTCTTCTTGGAATTAGAGTTTGACTCTAATTTGCTATTTAATTAAAATTAGATTTTAATTAAATCAATTCACCCTATAATTTGTTCCAATTAGAATTAGACTGTAATTTGATGTTTAATTAAAATTTGATTTTGATTA
>NW_019238272.1:67407-73296 GCF_002742605.1 Olea europaea var. sylvestris | reverse complement strand
TGGATTTGTTATTTATATTCCCGAATTAATTAATTGGATTAATTAATTCACGGACCGGATTTAATTAATTGGATTAATTAAATATTGGACCGGACCGGGTCGAGTCCGTTTGGGTTTATATAAATACATAGCTAGTGTTTGATGTCCATATGATTTTCATTATTCTTGCTGGCACAAGAGAAAACCCTAGAAGCTGCAATCTTATTCTCTGTGTGGATCATCGTTGGAGGCTGGACAATTGGACAGCTGTGGTGGCGAATCAAGGTTGATGGAACGAAAAGAAAAGCAAAAAGATTGCAAATCTAGAAAATGTACAATCTTATCACAATTTCTATCTAAACACAAAGGCGATTCTTGGTGAGAATCGAAAATTATTTTAAATTCTGCTCTGCATGTATAAGTAGATTCCCAACAGTGGTATCAGAGCCTACTTTGTATTTGTTAGAAATTGCTTTGCATGTTGAAAACAATTAAAAGTTAATTGTTTATTTTTCTTGTTTTAGTGATTAAGAAAATTATTTTTAATATTCAGAATTTGATTTTGAATATAAAATAATATTTGGGTCGGAATAAATAAAAAAAAAAGAGGGGAAGGGGACTGGCTGGTCGCCGGCATTGGGCAGCCGGCAGCGCCGGGCGCTGCTCCAATGGGGGCGCTGCTTCTTGCAGCAACGTGCGACGCTGCTACTGCTTGGCGGTGACTGGAAGGAGCGGCGCCGGTCGTCGCCCCATGAAACCAGAAGAAGTAAAAGAAAATAAAATTTTTTTTTGAATTTTTAGGGTTTTCAAAAATCGGGTGGAGACGGGGGCCTCAACTACAATTTTGGAAATTTCACGCCCCTAGTTGCAATTATGGAAAATGGGGTCAGTTTGCAATTTTTGAAAAAGGACCTGTTCCGTAATTTACGAAATTAAGGGACTCTGTTGAAAATTTTAAACTAGGGTCAATTTGTAATTTTGAAAAGGCAGTTTTGAATTTAATTTCAAAATGGTTTTAAATTTCTTTTTAAATGTGTTTGACCAAAAATTTCAAATTGGACCCGCTTAAAATTTTAATTTAAATTGACTATTTTTTATATTTTCGTTAAAATATGATTTTAACTTAAATATTAAATTTGACCCTAAATTGAATTTTATTTTATTTAGGAGTTTCATCTTATATTAAAATATTAATTCAATTTAAATTAAAGTTTGACTTTAATTTAATACTTAATTAAAATTTGATTTTAACTGGTTATTTACCCGAATATATTTTGAAATTAGAATTGGATTCTAATTTGACATTTAATTAAAATTCGATTTTAATTAAATTGTCACGCCCTAAATTTCTTCTTGGAATTAGAGTTTGACTCTAATTTGCTATTTAATTAAAATTAGATTTTAATTAAATCAATTCACCCTATAATTTGTTCCAATTAGAATTAGACTGTAATTTGATGTTTAATTAAAATTTGATTTTGATTAAACATGTTCGCCCTAAAAATCTTAGATTTAGAGTTGGACTCTAATTCTACTATTTTATTAGAGTTTGACTCTAATTTGATATTTAATTAAGATTTGATTAAATAATCCCGCCATATAATTATTGAATTAGAGTTGGACTCTAATTTGTTGTTTAATTAAAATTTGATTTTAATTAAATATTCCCGCTGATTAAATAATCGATTAATATGATTAATTAATTATTTAATTGTTTCGATCCATTTGTCTAAAAGAGTTTAGACGACTTAATTGCTAGAAACTTGAAATTTATTTGCATATTATATTAGATATTATATAGGTATAAATTTATGTGATAAATGTATTATTAGTGGACGATTATGGACTCGATCATATGGATGTGTTGAATGGTTAATTTTTATTTTTGTCGTTTCATGGGCCTGCGAGCTCTTAATTGTTTTGGGCCTGCGAGTTTTTTATTATTGTTATTATTTTGGACCTGCGAGTCCATTATTATTATTGTTACTATGGGCCTGCGAGTCTAATTTCATTTAGGCCTGCGTGCTAACTAATATAGGATACATGTTGGAATTGGACTAATTGAAAAGACAAGAAGAGGTGGAGGCCATGAAAATGTTGCATTGACACTGTTCAATGCCATACCCACTAGGAATTGACCAACTAGTCTTCCTTATGGCTCGGGAAGACTATATATATATATATATATATATATATATATATATTGAAAGCAAAATCCCTCAATAAAATATTAAGTCAATTTATTATTCGCCTTCCATCATTATAGTAAAAAATATGTTAAGCTAATACATAAGATGTGTGAAAACAAAGAGTTGTCATCTTAATGATTTGGGAGTTGTATGGAGATACAATTGATAATAGTATCTACCCAAATATTATATTAGGGCTTGTTGAGTACACTCAAGGTTTTAATATAATAGATGAGATCCCAACCCACTGGGAGTCAAGCATGGACTCCATAAATTTATGTGAGAGGGTCATAAATTTTATTTAAACAGTGGGAGCATAATTAATTTAATAAAAGACCATATTAAATTAATTGATGCATTTTATATATTATTCTTTCCTTTTTGTCATTTATATTTATTGAATCTGAGTAACCATATGTTTTGAATGGCATACTAGATGCCAACAACCAAACTATATTTTCTTAATTGATACTGCAATTTGAGAATTGTTCTTATGCATGAGAAAACTGGTCACATCCTTGAGTAACTCTTTCTAGAGACACCTGGTGATAACTCGATTAAAGAATAGGTGGCTACTATAGTAAACGCAGTGATGATAATAGTATCGCAATGTATGTGATATTTGCAACTATATCACTAAGTTACAAAAGCGACTTAAGAGTATAGATATTGACACATAATCCTTCATTACAAAGGGTTGTATGATAATAATCGTGTGTGGAAGGATATGAGACTTCCAAACAACTATACGGGTGCAAAATGACAGAGTAATCTTCAATCGATACTTAGACACTGAAGATGATTGACGTTGAGAAATGTCTCAATTGAGTTCAATTACAAACCATGAACTAAGTAGTGACTTGGTTCTGCAATCTCTGTCAGAGAAAGCTATTCATAACTAATTATGAATTTAACGTGAATAAGCTTGAATGCACAATTATTGAGTTGCTTAATATGCTTAAAATTGTTAAGCCCAACATCGAAATTAGTAGTGGGCAAGTCATTGATTCCTCTAAAAATATTAAGAGGAAGGGGCTTTGTGAAAGCGTCCAATATGGTCAAGACAGTGTAAGCAAAGGACAATACCAAATATAATGAACCTTGATTTCATTATAGAATGAAAGGTCATTAGAAGGAATACTGTATGGCTTACGTCTACTTCACAAGTTTCTTACGTATCTGATACCAGATGTAAATCCCATATTTATACAAATATGGAGAAACTAAATAGAAGTATACTACTGCGAAAGGAAGAAGTTAACCTACATGATGGAGATGAGCAAATGTTGCTGCATTGCCTGTAGGAGCATACTTCTTGCCGTTGCCCATTGACTTAGTAATGGAATTAGAAAAATGTTGCTTTGTACCCACTAAAGCTAGAACATTAAAATGAATTTCATGTTCAGACATGAAACATTTTAATGTTAAGGACAATTGTTGTTCCTGTATATCTTGATTAAGATCTTAATAGTTGTGGTAAGTTACAAAATAACATTTGTATTCTAAATACTAAGGATTCTATAATGACTATAGAAATTATAAGACATAAATACGATAATCTAATTATTACCGAGATCTGGCATGACAGACTTTGTCATATAGATAAAAAGTAATTCCAAAGTTACATAGAGATGTATACTTGGGATTAACTGATTTTGACAAGTACAATTTATGTATGTCTGGTACAATGGCCAAATCTTCTTTTATTTGAAAAGAAGAAAGGTCGGCATAATTACTGGTCTAATACATAGTGATGCATATGGACTCATGTCAAAATATGTCAGGTAATGTTTCTCTTATTTTATCAATGATCATGTATACTTGATGAAAAACTCAAACATGAAATTCTTGAAAAGTTCAAGGGATTCACACTAGAATTAGAGAAACAAATAGGTAAAAATACACACACATTAAGATTCGATCAAGTGAGAGTATCTTAAAATTTAGATTATCTAAGAGAGAATGAGATTCTCGTACAGTGGACTCCTTCATGTACACTGCAGCAAGGTGGTGTATCTAAAAGGAGGAATCGTTAATTATTACATATAATGCGACTAATAACAAGCCATGTAATTTCTCAAAAAAATTTTGAGGTCACGCATTGATTGCAGTGTGTGACACACTAAATCATGTCCCATCTAAATTGGTTAACAGAACTCCATACGAGTTATGGAAAGACAATAGTCCCAATTTATCTTGTATGAAAGTTTGGGGCCATGACGCTTATTTGAAGCGCCTTAAATCGGATAAGTTTGAGACCGAATACGATAAATACATATTTGTGGGATATTCAAATGAGATATTTGAATATAAATTCTATTATCATGAATAAAGTTTTCGTTTCAAGACATATCGTCTTCTTAGAGAAAATGTTTACTCTTGGAGAAGACAGTGGGAGTAAAATAGAATTTGAAAGAGTTCAAGAGTCCACATATATAGTTAACCAAGTAGATAAATCCGAGTTTGATCTCATATCTGATATGGGACATACTTTAGATCAGGAAGTAAAGACTCATGAGGACATGACAGCTCTATGTGAATCTAGTAGGATCATTCGACCTTCAAGAAAGTGTGAATCCATGATCATTAATAAGCGTATTTGTGATCCAGGATAATGAACCTGCTAGTTGCAACAAAATAAAGTCAAGTGTTGACTTAAAAGAGACAGCATGAGGCCATGATACTCGAGATGAACTCGGTATATGTGAACAAGGTTTGGACCTTGGTTAAGCCTCCTGATGGAATAAAACATATAAGGTTTTGTAAATAGTTTACAAGGGAAATATCGATATGGAAGTGGATATCCATATATACAAAGCAAGGCTAGAAGCAAAGGTTAAGAGACTTGTACCACGTCGTCGGTAGACATTTCTTATCCCATCCACCATGTGTACGATATTATTTCTATGTCATCATTTATGCTAAAAGTTTTGATGACGGTAGCATATTCTAAACCATCAATAATCATATCCACACTAGATTCTAGATTTCTACACCCAATAAATTCTACTCGTTCTTGTGAAATCACTTTTATTTTCTTCCGATATGTGTAGATATTGAGGGTGCAAAAGAGATGCCAATCTAGGCCTTAACCAGAATCATCACTAGCAAATCATAGAATTTTGAAGTACACACAATGCATATGAAATAAGTAAAAAATCTTGAAAACCCAAAGCAAGAATCCAAAGAAATTGCAATAAAAATCTCAACTTTACATTTCAAACCCCCCCCCCATCAAGATTTCAAAGAAAAAACAAATTTGAATTGCAAAACCCACCTGAAAATTTTGGGATTAGGCACTGAATAAGGCGTTGCTGTGTAGAAAGAGTAGAACTCATTGTGTGTGAATGTAAAAGGAGAGTGAGTGGGGATTTTCGAGTCATTTACATACAAATTTGTAAATTGTTGAAGGTTTTGATTTACAAAATAAAATAGCAAAAATGAAAATGAAAGATATGTTAATATTTGATAGCTAATAACTGTAAATATTATGCCCTAGGTCCAATCAACTTTGGACATAAATACTTTTATATATAATTAATGCAATTAAATGACATATCTATTATTTAATTAATAGACAATTAAATAAATGATAGAGTCCGTAGATTCAAATATTTGTAATTTGTTAATCACAAGGAGTTGTAACTGTGAGATACAAATTACGTCTGATTGAATTTTAAATCATCCATGGTCGTAAGTAATAACGAGATACGGATATCGT
>NW_019238272.1:56139-67069 GCF_002742605.1 Olea europaea var. sylvestris | reverse complement strand
TATGAAGGTTGTGATTGATCAATAAAGGATTCGTCACTCTTAGACAGTAGGAGATTATGATCTGCGTTTCATTCAATTAAGTCAATAATGAAATCATTGGCCAAAGTGTACTCATAAGTCGAAAAGGAGTTTTCGACTTATATTGACTTAATAGTGGAGTGAAAGATATGATCGATGATCAAGATTGACACAATTCCATATCTCGTAATTGATCGGATCATATTGACGAAGGGATTATAGTTTCACGGTAAACAAACGAATTTGGTTTTATTATACCACGTGACATTTCCCTTCACATGTATTGCCCTGACACATTGCTAGATGTCAATCAGGGACGACGAGTGTGAATTGACGATAAATTAAAAGGGTGTTTTAATTTATCAATTTTGATTAGATCAAAATAATAGTTCACGTCGTTAGGCATCGTGGTCGGGAACCTAATGGGTCGCACACAAAAGAGAATTGGAAGATTGCAAATTATCAATTGGTTAATTTAACAATCGTTGGATAAATTAATTAATTGGATTTGTTATTTATATTCCCGAATTAATTAATTGGATTAATTAATTCACAGACTGGGTTTAATTAATTGGATTAATTAAATATTGGACCGGGCCGAATCCGTTTGGGTTTATATAAATACATAGTTAGGGTTTGAGGTCCATATGATTTTCATTATTTTTGCTGGCACAAGAGAAAACCCTAGAAGCTGCAATCTTATTCTCTGTGTGGATCACCGTTGGAGGCTGGACAATTGGACAGCTGTGGTGGCGAATCAAGGTTGATGGAATGAAAAGAAAAGCAAAAAGATTGCAGATCTGAAAAAGGTACAATCTTATCACAATTTCTATCTAAACACAAAGCGATTCTTGAAGGGAATCGAAAATTATTTTAAATTCCGCTCTGCATGTATAAATAGATTTCCAACATTTACTGCAGTTATTTGCTGATCTTGGACCGGACAAACTGGAAAACAAACATGCTGACTACGCTCCTAATTCCTTATATTTTCTTTAGTTCTCCTTCCGTATTCTTCAACATTTTAAGGTGACAGCCTCTCTTCGACTAATCTTTTCTTGAGCAAAATCATCTGTCTGATTTAGCACTTAGCATTGTGGTATAGAGGAGAAGTTGGAAAATGGATTGCTATCATTGTAGTTGTATTAAGGCTTTTCTTCCCCCAACATTTCCCTGGTAAAATTCATCCTACTGTCTTTGCATTGTTAAAAAAGCGCATAATAAATCATAAACAATGTTCAAAATTCATAACAGAACAAATTTAAGTGTGCCAAAAAAAAGAATAATAATAAAATAAAATAAGAAATCAATGTATAAAGTAATAAAAAAGAAACTATTACTTTTTAGTTTGTGGGACAAAGGACTATTCAAAAGTTGGTCATCAGACCTTTTCATATTTTGTGGGCCGACACCTCAATTAAGCCCCCATTTGACCCTTATTTTGTCGAATGAAAATGTGTGGAATAGAGTTTTTTTTTTTTTTAAATGAGTGATTAAAAAAGAAGAATTTTTTTTTATTTACATGTAATATTATTTTATAAAAGATTGTGTGGTTAAAAATAGAAGAGAGACAAATGAAATATAATGAAATAAAAATTAATAGGGACCAAACAGGGGCTAAAGCAAGAGGATGTTCAATGGTGATTAAAATTAAATTTTTTGGTAAATTGTGATACGAGTTTTTGAAATGTGTAGTTAAAAAATTATGGGACCCATAAAAGATGTAATTAATATTAATTGACTTTAATTTAAATTAAAATTAAATTTTAATCCAAACTAAATAGGCTCTAAATAAATCTGGAAATTCAAGGAGTACCTCACAAGCCTTGAGGTAGTGCTATGAGGCATGTGCCTCATTTAATTGAGGCACGCACCTCAAAAACTGCCTCACAGTCAATGCCTTGTGGGTTTCTTGTTCCCCTCATTTTGAGGCAGGCCTTAAAAGGTATTTTTTTAAATCATGTGAGGTTAAAAATTCACAACATTTACCCTTGTTTGAGTGCTATTTTTGAGGAAAATGTATCTTGAAATAATAATTTTTTTGAAGAATATGTAGTTAAAAAGATAAGAAAAAATTGTGTTTCCACATAAAATTATTTTATGATAAAATGTGGTTGAAAATAAGTTTTTTCAAAATGAAATTTTGGAAAAATGGAGACCAAATAAAGACTTAGTATTAGTGTCCATTATAGCTTTATTTTTACATCTCTTGTCACTACTTTGTGTTCAACGGTTAAACATTAATGAAAATGCACCTCTGAATTCCCTATAGGTGTTTGTGCGACCGCATGATTATTGCTATTTTTTTTGCTGGACAACGTTTAGTATTTTTGGCCATAACTTTTCCTCCCGATGTTCGATTGAAGTGATTCAAGTTGCGTTGAAAAGTAACTCAAAGGGCTAAAACTTTTTTTCAAATGTCATCTTCCAATTCAATCGTTTGACATTTCAAAAATGAATCCCAATATGAGACTGAAAACTGTGCGTAACTTTTTTTTTATTAGGAATTGATGTGTGATCAAATTTTGACGATATTTCATCCCTTTGACCTCCTTTCTCATCACTTGACCTCTAACACTTTCGAATCTTCATCACAAGGTTAGACACAAGTTTGGAGTATTTGCACTTTAGTCCTCGAACTTTCATTTCCTTCCACTTTGGTCTTTTTTCGCTCTTTTCTTCTATCTTCCATCTTTTCTACCAAAAAGCAACATAAATCAAAATATAAGTATAATGTGTGCATTTTGATATCAAATAATCACATGAATGCAATAATTAAGAGGAAAAATATTATATTTTACACTTTTCTCACTTTTCACAAAATTTATCATTAGAAAATCTCTACCAAATATGGGCTAAAATTCGCTTATAAAACATTGCTCTCTTGGTTCTAGTTTGGTTAAATGCACTATTTAAACATTTCATTATCAATAATTAGTGACAAATGATAATTAAAAACAATTAAGTAGTTAATTATTAGTACGGATAATTACTGCACCTAAAACTAAGACAATTCTGTTATATGTACAAATAGGTTAATTGAGACCAAGAACTATCTTGTTCATAGTTCTAAGAACCAGAGAACTAGGTAAATTTTAGTTGAAATTGAATTGAACCAGCAATTTTGTTTGGATCTAGTTCGTTTTGTGTGATTTTGAAGAAAAAATGCCCACCTCTAGATGTAAAAACAGCCCTCACACCCCGCAATTTTTTTGGTTGATCGAGTTTAGGAATGGACATTTTAACTGGAATCAAACTTTCAAAGCCAAAATCGAGATTCCAGTTTCGGGTTTCAAAAAATAATTTAAGAATCGAAATTGAGAACCAAAAATCAACTAGTCTTGGTTGATTCTTGGTTTTTGAATTGAAACCATAAGTACTCGACTCTAAAATTGAATTAACCATTTTTATAAATTTTTATTTTTTAAAATTTAGTCAGCCTAAACCTACGACCGCATTTCAAAAAAATAATTTTCGAACCAAAATTGAGAACCAAAAATTGATCGAGTCCAGGTTGGTTCTTATTCTTCACTCGAAACTGTGGATAATCTACTCTGAAATCGAATATCATTTTTTTAAAATTTTTATTTTTAAAAAATTTATTCAACCTAAATCAATCACTGCTTTCCAACAAGTACAAGTTTGCAAGGCCCATCTAGTGCTAGGCTCAAGTTGTAAATACCTAATCAATCAAATTCATTCACTGAATAATATCGCCTCTATCCATAGTCATTTCTGACTGCACTTTACATGCTGAGTCCGACCACAACCAGGCTTAATCAAACTTGACCACTGGGCCTTTTTTATTTTTAAAAGTGGTAATTACATGGATTGAGTGTTTTCAAGATATTAACTCATAATTAAGAGTTACTAGTTTTTCTTTCAAAAGTCATATATAATTAAAATTCTAAAAATTAATATATTATTATAAATATTATTTTACATATATCCACCCTCTAGTCAGCGTTGAGGGACCAAGCACGACGCGACGCAGGCGATGCAACCGCACCACCATCAATCTCTCATCTCTCTCTTTCCCTCGATCTCCTGTCCTTCTTTCACCACACCATCATCGAGAAGCACGCTATGTCACTGTGTCTCTCTCTCTCTTCTCGCATCACCGTATAGAAGCCACGTTGCTGTGGCACTAATTTGAGCTCTGCACACAACAGTGCTTTCAAATTGCCTGCTGTGCGGCACTACTCTCAACGACATGGCTATGGTAGTTTATTTGAAATCGTTAGTTCTTGTTAATGATCTAAGTGATATGACCATGGTGGCTGCAGCGATTTGAAAGCATAAGTTCTCGTTACTCAGTTTGGTTTGATTTCATTAATAATTTGTATTGCAAATGGTGGCGATTTTGGTATTGACGATGATAGTGAGTGTTTTTTATGGTGGTGACGGAGTGATGTTGGTGATGATTGTGAGGTGGTGTTGTTGGTAGTTAGGTTTACTTTAGTACTGTGTATTGCAAATGGTAGTGTGGAGGATGCTTGTTGGTTGTGGCGGTGTCATCGTGTCGTGGTATTGGTGGTGGCGACTGACAATAGTGTGACACAAAAAGTGTTTGTGACCAACAAATTGATTGATTGTGACTAATAAATAATATTTGACCTAAAAAATATAATTATGACTTACAATTTATTAAGTAAGTTGTGATCGAGAAATAATTTGAGACAAATTAATTTGATAAGTGATGATCGTCAAATAAGTTGTGATTTGTAAAATTTGTGATTTGTGACCTATAAAACTTTTGACTTTGTGATTGAAAAATAAATTATGACCTATAAACTTTTAATTTGTGTTCTAAATATAATTTGTAACCTACAAAATTTTGATTTGTAATCGAGAATTAATTTGTAACTAATAATGTAACTAATTAATTCGATAATTTGTGACCAAATTATATAAAATTGTGACTTTAATATATTTATTTATAAAATATATTTTTAATGAACTCCTTTGTAAATGAAATTTAATAATATCTGATTTTTAAAGTTTTAAATCTTATTTCTTAATTTTGAAATAGATCATAGTTAAACTTTTATATATGAAAATTTTTCTTTTTTGAAAAAGAAAAATTGCAAAAGCGGTCCCTAACCTTTTCATTTTTGCAGACTTTACTCTAACTTGCATTTTGTGTCAACGAAGGTCCCCAACCTTTATAAAATATGCACTTGAGGTCCATCTGGATGGAATTGTCCAAAACACCGTCAGTAAACCAGAAAAATTAAGGAATCAACATTCAATAAAATCGTCCAAAATACCTTCCAAAAATGTATCAACATCTAATAAAATCATTGTAGTAGTAGATAGTTTAAAGAATTTTCCCGATCAACTTACAGTGTTTTGGTGGGTTTTCGTCCAGATGGACCTCAGGTGTATATTTATAAAAGATTAGGGACCTTCAATAGCATAAAATAAATATTAGGATAAAGTTTATAAAAAATGAAAAAGTTAGGGATCGCTGCTGCAATTTTCACTTTAAAAATGTATGTGGATCCAGTGGTACATGCTGACTCCGGCCAGTCCCAGGCTCGGCCTCGCTCAGGCCTAATAGAGCAATCCAGTTTGAAAATGAAAAGGCCCAATTTGTTTTTGGTGAGCTTATAACCAGTCCAGATTGGAGTGGCTCGTTGCAGAAAACCACCAACCCTAGCTAAAACCCTAAAGCTGCTTCCATCCTCGTTCAGCAATTATAAGTTCCGCTGCCACGCCTCTCAATCTTCACCATTTCGTCATAATCATAATACCTGTGACTTGGATTTCAGGTATTATTCTGTTAATTCTTTCTCTCTCCCTCTCTCTAATCCATTTTCAATTATTACTTCATCGAATTTGTTTTTTAATTTTTTCTGTTTCTCGGTGATGAGCAAATTATGATGACGAGTCTGATTATCCATTCTTTCTAAAATCATGACGATGAGGCATTTGTCTGAGAGGAACACGAAATCAAATTCAACTTTTTATTATGATTTTATTGATTAATAGGAGTCTGGGGGCATAATGATGATGGATACAAATTGTTCTGAATTTTTGTTGATTGATTGAGTTATAATAATCTTCTACTCATTCTGAATGTCCCCTTCAATTACTGAATTTGCAGATTTGGTTTATGAACCTTTCGGATTTCGATCTGTTAGTTGGATAACCCAAGGATCCGTTTCTGAGTTCAAATCAATTATTCGATGCATTTTCTTTTGGATGTCCATAGTTTATAAACATTCGCAATTCTTTCAGAAGATTACATCGGTAGAAGTATAATTGTTGATAATTACTTATTAGATTCTTGTAATTATTTTATTGTTAATTTTATGTTTATTATATTATTGTTCCCATAATTCCGCAAAGAGAAGGAAAATGTGGCAATGATGAGAAAATCAATCTCTCTTTAATACATAATTGAGGGATACCTATGATTGATTTATTTTTTTTCAAGCACTTTTGAGCCACCCACTGTCAAATTCTTTTCTTTCTCTTTATGGTCCTTGGTATTATTTTTGTTACTATTTTTTTACTCTTTTTTGCTATCTTGTGCACATAGAAAAAGTAGATTTAATTATTATAGGAACAATCATAAAATCAATGGAGGTATCATCATCTTCAAAAGCATAAAGAAAATGCTTCTTAGCAGGAAAGCCAGCAACTGGTATGTCTTGTAAAATGAAAAAAATGACTGTAATCGGATGCGGACATGTCACTCTAGTTCGTTTTCGAGCTTCATATATTGTACAAATTAGGAATAAAGCAAAGTAATGCACGGTCCAAAGTCTTCTATTTTTCATATTTAGTCCATGTTTGTCTCCAATTCTCTGAAGAAATAATAGATTTTTTTGACCGTTTTATGCCAGCATGTGGGGCTCAGTTTGAGAGACAAAGTCAACAATGGTGACAGGCAGTCCACCAATCCACCAACGGTTGGAAAATGGATTATGAGTTTGTTTAGTATGACTTAAAAGTCAATTAAAATTAATTTTTTGATCGTTATTTCATTATTTCAGTCGTCATTTTTGAATTTTTCTCTTACATGTATGACCCACATTCTCTCTAACGGTCAAAAAATCATTTATCAAAATCCCTACCAAACAAACACTATATTTGGGCTGAAAATTTGAAACCGAAAAAAAAAATTAGTTTTGGGTTGCACGTCTTTCCTCTATTATTTTCTTTTCTTTTCTTTTCTTTTGTTTTTGCTTTGTTTTCTTAGTCACTTCTTGATATGTAAATGGTCCTTTCCTTCACTTAAGAAATTTAAAGGAAAATGAAAAAGTCCCATCTCATCAGGGCTAATTTGATCGCTATTGGAAGTTTGTGACTCAAGTTTTGACAATAAATCCAAAGTTAAGAACTATGTTTATTTTATTCTTTTTCGGTAACGTAAATGCTAAATAATAATTAAATCACTCCCAAACATTTTTAAAACGCTCTTCAAAATAAAATATGAATTTGGCGCAAGTACCATGTCGTCAGTGTCTGCAGTGTAAGAACATAAAAGTGAGCATACAACTTACAAAGGCCTTAAATTCAGCATACGAGTTATCACACATAGCTTGAAGTCAACGTTGAACTTGTATAGCTCATTATCATAAAATGTTTTATAATTGTTGCAAAAGTAATATTTAAATATATGTGAATATTAATTAATTTAAAATTAATATTAAAAAATATATATGCAACAATGAATGTTAAATCATTTTTTTAATTTCCAATTAAGTAAATTTGGTTAGCATACATTGACGTGAATAATCAAATGCATTCTTGAATTGAAATTCTAATTAACTTATAATTATAATTAATAACACTAAAATGTACAAATGAAGATGAATATTAATTAAACAAATGTAAATGTTAATTAATTGAAATAAATAATATGGAATTTATACATTAATGAAAATACACAGGTGAAATGAACATGTCAAATATATATGTACATTAATGTCAATTAATTGGTTAAATAAATTAAATACATAGTGAAAAACGAAAAGTAATGTATTATTGAAATAATTGAATTATGTGTCATTCAAAAAGTAATTCTCATTTGAAGTAATATTTAATATCATATAGATTGATATCTATTTATAGGAGTTTACAAACAACTGAATTGAGTTATTTCATATTTTGAAATATTGAATTCAGCTACTCTTGCTAAAATGAGAATTGAGTAACCAAAGGAATCTGTTGTGCCATTATCGAACTAAAATTTTGATTTATCATCGAACTTTGTACAGTTTATCATTAAATTTTAAAAGTTTTTTTTTGTTACACACTGAAATTTGTAATATGTAATTTCATTCATAACTCACTCAACAAATGTTCAAAAAAAGTGATGAAATGCCCCCCGGGGCATATCCCAACTGGCAAAAGACGAAATTCTTCAAAGCGGATAGTTCAGAGGTCGCAGGTTCGATTCATGGGGCTCTTGGAAGTCAAAGCTTTCTCCTGGAAGGCAGGATATTTTTTGGAAGGTAGGAGTTCCTTGGAAGGCAATGCGAATACATGAGTTTGACTCGCTAGGCACTTTGACAGTTCAGTTGGGGGGCTCTTGGACCCTGGCTTGTTTGGGGCACAACTCACGATTTACCTGGTCTACATGAAGAGGGGCTGGATCGTAAATTTCAGGATTAGTTGCTATAAGGTGGACACCTGGGTATCAAAAAAAAAAAGTGATGAAATTGATATTGTGACAAACGTAATCACTCATGCGGCATGATATTGTAATTAGTGGATGTCAAATCATTAAATTGTTGAAGACATGGAGTGAGTGTATTTTAAAAACACATTTGTTACGACTTAAAAAAAAAATAAAGCAACTAATCTCCTAATTACTCACCGGCAATGTAATAACACGGAGATGTGGAAACGTGTTTCGCTTGGGTCTAAAATATTGGTGACGTGGTAACATCACAGGTAGGCAAAATGGTTATCGATTAAGTGGTAGAAATCTTATTTCAATTTTAAAAACATAAAATTGAAGCTTCCACTCTATCGAGAACATGTCTCTTGTCCATAGTGATCAAGAAATCAGTTCTGCTTAGAAAAATACAAAACAAGATAGTTATCTTCTCTCTCTCTCTCTCTCTCTCTCAAACATTCTCAAACATGAAAACAGGATCAAAATCACCTCCGATCATAACCTAGAATCCTCTCCCAAAACACCAAGTCTGCTCCCCTAAATTCATTGTTTCCTCCCCTAGATCGATAAATGGGTTCTTCCTATTTCATTTGGATCTCTCAAACTCGTTTCCCTTTCAAAAACCTTAAATCACAGCCTGTCTACACTTATTCTAACCCATAAGAATTTTCAATTTTTTCTCCAGCATGAGTGTCCCTAAAAGTTTTGAATTATACTAGAATGTCTTAAATTGAACAACAATCAACAGACAACATACTCTACGTTTTAAAGGCTCTAATCTATACCCATTATCTTGCACTAAACTTAGCTGATCATTGACCCTATCCCTACCCAAACGATGTCACGTTGTTTTAGATAATGAATTGAATAAAAATTGCAGATGCTTAGATAGACAATGATTCAGACTTCAACGACTTAAACTATGTATATTATGATGACAATATCCTTTTTTTTCATAATGTAATCGAAGCTATTGAAATTATATGCATTTTGTGATGTAGGACAAGGATGTCCTTGAATTAGATAGTTCAATAATGCTACATAGCTAGAGCTGGGCAAAATTTAACCCAACCCGATCGGTCTGGGTTGGTTTTTTAAGTTCAGTTGGGTTGGGTTGGGTTGGGTTTCGGGTTATGAATTTAAGTTCAATTGGGTTGGGTTGGGTTGGGTTGGGTTAAAAAAATAAATTTGAGGTTGGGTTGGGTTGGGTTTCGGGTTATGAATCATAACCCGAAACCCAACCCAACCCAACCCAACCCGATGAATTTAAAAAAATAATATCTAAGATGAAAAAAAAAAAAAAAAACCTAAACAAACACAATAGTAAAGATATGAAAAGGACTTATATTTTATAAACATCCATTTTATTTTATATAGATTGATTCCGATAAACACAATTTACAAATGAAATATTATTTCATAATAAAGTAAAAATTAAGAAGATGATGATGAAATGAATAAATCCCAAAAAATTGTAAAAA
This sequence comes from Olea europaea var. sylvestris, assembly GCF_002742605.1. NCBI lineage: Eukaryota > Viridiplantae > Streptophyta > Magnoliopsida > Lamiales > Oleaceae > Olea > Olea europaea. The sequence goes on along the minus strand of NW_019238272.1, from coordinate 56,935 downwards.
ATAATAATAAATACTTCATAAATTTTAAACTTATGTATACATCATTTTTCTAAAAGAATTCCTTAAATAGGTATTTTAAAAAAAAATCGGCGATTTTCAAATAATTTCAAACTTTAAAAATTTATCTAAATTTAACAAAAATATAATCGAATCCAACTTTAATTGGACCGAAGCCCAAACCGACCAACCCAACCCAAACCAACCCAAATTTAATCGGATTGGGTTGGGTTTAAACCATTAATTGGGTTAGGTTGGGTTGACTTTAAATAAAACCGACCATGTTGGGTTGGATTTGAGTTGGGGAAAAAATCGACTCAACCCAACCCATGCCCACCCCTATACATAGCCCAACTCAATGACAAAAATTTTTTTTTAGATAACACAGAGCAGCTTTTCATTGGAAATTGGAAAAAAAAAAAAAAAAACAACACAAAAACACTCAATCACAGATTGTCAATTAAGCCTTTTTTCCCTATTTGAGTAACAATTTTTGTAGATAGTTCTTCATATATATCTTCGAATGAGCTATTCTTTCTCAGTAGTTCGGACTCGGAAGAGATCAACGATAAACTGAAATTCCTTGAATACTATAATAAATATGAAAAGAGGAAACCATATATCGAGATAGGGCTACTATTTGATTCGTTTGAAAAATTAAAATCTGCTGTGAGGAATTATGTGGTGTACAATCAAGTAAGCTAATATTCAAGAGAAATGACAAAAATCGAGTTTATTGTGTTTGTAAAGATGGTTTCACATGAAAGTTGTCAGCATCTGAAATGCAAGGTCAAGACAC
>NW_019238272.1:35081-55628 GCF_002742605.1 Olea europaea var. sylvestris | reverse complement strand
ATATATATATATATATGGTCTGAAAAACACTTGCTTAAAAGTACGTACGAACAAATATGCAATCTACAAATGACTTGCTGATTACTTGGATTGATCACAAGTCAAAATATGATTAGAGATCTTATTTGTCTTGAACTTGTATTAAATTCATTTAATATAAATTTTGTAACATTTTCCCATTTTTTTGGATAATTAGTTTTGTGAATGATGCTCCAATCAATGAGAATTTTGATTACTAAATTCCTAGGTATACAGATTCGACGAATTTTTGAATTTATCCACGTTGAGTGGAGGATTTAGGGGACTCCCCTTGATAATCTGAGCTCCCCTTTAGTAGTAATTTTTCACCCAAAAAAATCAAATTTTGACCATTATTTCACTTTTTAAGATATCATTTTTTAATTTTTTACTCATAAGTGGGATTTATTTTTTCTCTCCAGTGGTCAAAAAAATTAATTTTCATAATCATTAACAAACAGATCCTGAAACAAAAAATTAAGTGCTTGTTTCTAACATGTCAAAATGATGTAATGAGAAAGAAGCAAAAATTATAAAAGAAAGGCAAAAAGAATAAACGAAAAAGAAAAGAAAAAATTAATCCAATGATGGGTCTACTTTTACTGCATTCTTAATTTCGGTTTTTGCTCTGTGGTTAGTTTTACTGAAACAGGGGAAGTCATGAGTCCCAAAGAAACAAAATTGCTGTAAAGTAGAAAAATCACTTGCAAGTGAAAAATAAATAAATAAATAAAATTAATTAATTAATTAAAATTAAAGTAAAAAATTTCTCGTGTGCAAAATAATAACTTTTAAGTAGAAAAGTCTTATAAAGAAAAATACACTAATAAGTTAAAAAATCCTAATTACTTTAAAAAAATTCATCTAAAAAGATTCGCCCATAAGTATATTTATTTATGAGTTAGAAAATTATTTATGAATATTTATTTTATTTTTCAATGTTTTGGTTTAAAAATCAATAGACGACGCTATTTACATCCTTTAATTGTCAAGGTTTAGAAAATGGGTGATTAGCACAAAATATCCTGATTATTTGCATTTATTTCGCAAATCGTTCCTATTGTTTCAAATTTGACATTTACACCCTCAATACGGTCTTTTCTTGCATAGTTAGTCATTTCCATCTCATTCTATCAATTCCCTCTATTAAAAATAGGTAATTGGTGCAAAACATCATTGCTAATTGCCTTTATTCAACAAACATTCCTATCATTTGCCTTCATTGCTCAAAATGTCCTTATCGCCTATTTTTTTAATTAAAGTATTGTAAAATAATTAATTTACCTCCTCTTCAAATAAATAAATGGAAATGAAAGAAATAATATTTGTTGATCCACAAATGACAAATAATTATTACTTGGATAACTTTAAAGTTGATCCACAATAGAAGACAACATTTTAGAGCTATTGTATATACCAATTGATTTTACAGAGTAAACACTAGTTCATGGTGTTTGTTTTTTATGTTGTTGTTTGAAGACCTTTCTTTGGAAAATTGGTGCTCATTAACTCTCATAGGTGATAGACAGAAATGACTAGTTAATGTTGTCATCGATTTATTTTCGAAAGCAAAACACAAGTTTACTTGTTAGGCATATGTACCATAATTTCTTTCCAAAAGACTTCAAGGGGAAGTACTTTAAAGATTGTTTGCGGGATGCAGCAAAAGCAAGCCACTTGGCATCTTTCAAATATTGGATGGTAAAGATTAAAGATGCAAATGAGGAGTACGTCTAATTGATGGTAAAATCATCGAATGAGTGGAGTAGGTCTCACTTTTCATATCAATCAAAGGATGAAATGCTCCTTAATAATGTGTGAGTGCTTCAATAACTTTGTTTTGGACGATAAGGATAAATCAACGCTAACAATGTTTGTGGGTCGTCAAATGAAGTTGATGTATAAAATTCAAGGGAAGTGGATAAATTGAAATTTATAGCAAATTATATGTCCAAAAATTCAGAAGAAGCTAGAAAGGTACATTGATGCAGCCCGTGAATGCATCATGCAATAGAATGGTTACATCAATGTCAAGTTGAGTGTTTGTAAGGAAAATTTGTAGTGGACAAGGATAATAGAACTTGCGCTTGTCGAACAAGGTAAATATCAGGATTTCATGTCCATATGGCTTACTTGCATATTGGATAAAGGTTACAAAATAAAATATTACATTTTGGAATGGTTTACTGTTGAGACCTATATGAGCACGTATGAACATGTTATAAATCCCACTTATTTCTATGATTTTTTTTATCGATAAATGTAAAATCTCTTGATCAAAACTCATTTATAAGTATACCAAGCATACCCGAGCAATCAAAAACCAAATGAAATACAACTACTCCGAGCATACCTCGGCAAACAAAAAGATAAAGATGTACAAACGATAAGCATTAGAGTCCCATAGCCAAAGACTTAAAATGAATCAAAACATGCGAGTACAAATCAAATATAACCTTGTACATGTGTATTTTAATATGCCTAACTATGCTATCCACAGGTGGACTAAGTTCCTCAAAAACCTTATTGTTCTATACCATCCAAATATGGTAAGCGATGCTAACAAGTGCAATTTTTGTTAATCCACTTCAAAGCACTCGAAATTGTAGTCATCGATCTCCTAATCCCCATCCATATGCTAGAGGTGAGTAAGCATTTAAAAAATAAATTCGGTCCCTTTTCTAAGTGTGACCCACAAAAAACACAATTCTTGTCAATATTGAGATTCAACAACTGATCTTTAGTTGATAGCTTCTATTGGGCACCCAACTAGAGATAACAAAATAACCCATTCCGCCCTATCCCGAATGGGGCCAAAAAAACATGCCCCATGTAGAAGTCTATATATATATATATTTTTTTTTTTAATTTGAGCATTATTTGCTTTGGATTTTAAAGTTTTGAATTGGTATTTTATTCTCTAATAATGGCATAACTCAAAATTTTGAAAATGTAAGTTTAAAAAAAATGGGGAGCAAAAACAGGGCAAGCCACCGCCCTGGCCCGAACCCAACCCACTCCCATCTACACCCAACCATAAGAGAAAAGCTTGTTTTGGAGTGATAAAGAGATATCCAAACCTCCCTCGTCCAAACTTTCTTGTCTTCCTTCGGTCGAAAATGTTAATAGGCAACCCGGATGCAAAACTGGCCAGCACTACTCCAGCTGGATAGCATGTTTTCAATAGTTTGCGCAATCCCGAAATTCCTAGCAACCATGTCTCTTATTTCCGCAATCGTTTGAGCAAAGGAAAGTCACTTTTCCTTGCTGTATACTCCAAAAAAATCCTGCGCTCGAAAGTATACTTGGTCAATCCATTTAACCCATAAAGTATCTTTCTTTGCATGAATATTCCAAAGGACCTTGGCAAGAAAAGCTGAATTCTAGCTTTTGATATCTCTAAAACGAGGGCCGTCCTCCTTCTTTGGTAGGCAAATGGTACTCCAAGCAACCAACTGTTTTTTAGTATTCCAAAGAAAATTCCGACAAAGCTTAATTATCTTCAAAGCTACCGTAGATGCGATGGGAAAAATAGAGAGCCAAAAACATTCCATACCTTATAGTATGGCTCTAACAATCTGTCTTTTTTGACCTCCGGCTGAAACCACCACACGCGCTCTCACGTGTCACCTGTGTCCTCTGCGCGTGGTCTCACGCACCGCCTCCACCGCCTGCGCGTGTGAAACACGCGCTACTCCGGAATGTTCTGCTTGACGTCTGGAGTCTGGTGCTAGTTTCCGTTCATCCACCAGATGTGTAGTTTTTCCAGAAAATGGGTTCAAAGTTTCAGCTGAACTTGTTTTCGAACAAAATCGAACCCCTTCGACTTTCAATCCAATTTTCAGGTTGTTTTAACAATTTTTACCACTAGCCTAAGCTCTGATACCATTTCTAGAGTTTAAAGTGTTGTATACAAAAGATTATTACAACTACAATGTGGAATGATAAACTCTCAAAATGTAAAACCGAACCAAAACCGACTCGAAGCTTCTTCAACACCACCAATGAAGTGTTCTTGATATTGAGCTCAGATTTGTGCCACACCGGATCATGCACCATCGTCCACAGGAATGGCAATGGATATATCGAGAAAGGATCTGCCGGAAGCCACCAAGAATTTTGCCGGAGTTATGGAAAGCTCCCACTTGGTTACCTCTCTATGCTCTCTCTCAAATGTTATGCCAAGTCCAACTAGAGAGAATGAAGAGGTCTTGAAATTATAGAGCCAATTCATTTGAATTCAAAATTCAAATATTGTACTATGGTCTAGAGAGTGACAACACTAGTATAGGTAATTGACCACTAAATTAAATCCAACCATTGGATTTAATCTATGGTCCATATCACCCCATAACTAGCACAATCTCCAAGTCACATTCTCTAGACCAATCAACTTGCACCAATACATTGTTGTGATCCACCTTTCAAAGCTCCCAGCAACCTATCCATGCTTGACAACTTGAACCTGACCTGGAACTGTTTGGCCACCTAAGATTTTAAGGAGCACACAGCCGAAGTGTGTTCGAACATCTTGCAATTATTGCGAAAATTTAGGCTTATACTCATAAATTACGTGTTGAACTCTCAATTTTTTGGTAGGCAAATTCATCTCAACGATACGTATCAAATCTAGAAGCATCCACTTCCACAATAATCCGAGCATACGACAATCTCCCCTTGTTAGATGTAAGCTTATCCTTGGATATAAGTTTAACAATCTTAAAAGCAATCTTCGACAAAACTCTAGAATTCCAACAACCAAGTGGTAACTTTATCCACACCGGCACAGTGCTTATCTCATCATCATCGAATTTAAAAAAATGTGGCATAACCTTTAGCATTAATGGTCTACCAAATACTAAACAGGGGCCCCCATACAACACACTAGCTCTTGAAGGTTCATTTTCAAACTTAAAGATCAACCACCCACTTTCATGAACAAAATAACGGCACTGAACCTTCCAAGTGTCACAAATTTGAAGTAATGCCTTGTTCCCCGAGAATCTACCGGCAAAGTAACCAACATGGCAAAAGCCCTGCGATTTTCCACATCATCCACTTCATGATCCACCACATTTATATTATTGGGTTGGTCAACAATCATTTCCAGCTGGAAACCTTCGTCAATATTCCTATTATCTTTGAAAAGATTAACCAATGGAGCTTTGGCATCACCTTGAGTCAACTTCTTATCATCGCATGCATTCTTAGCAACAACTTAAGGCCTTTCTACCGAGCTGTGCAAATCTATGTCTTCATTTCTAAGTGTTATTGTTGGTTGAATTCGCAAGTGCACGAGTCGTAACAAGTAATAAAGTGAATGAGCAAGAGTATCGTCCCACGAGGAATTAAAAATTATAAATAAGTATCAAAATTTATTAAATGATGATCTATTTGACAACTCGAATGTAAATGAATTATTTAACTAGAAAGATTAAACTAACAAGAATTGAACAAGCAAGTTAAAATAAAAAAGATTCTAGAGTTTTGGATTCGCCATAACTACTCATATGTGAATATCCTAGTTGAATTAATTGTAAGTGTTCCTTACTGTTGATAATCGAGTCTCTCTAATTTATTCATTAATCTTTATCAGGCATTAACGAAATATTTCAACAAGAAAATTTTCTACATCTCTGTGAAAATTTTAAACCTGTCAACATTCATTAAGAACAAAGATAAAACCCAAAAAGATTACATAAGTCCATAAATATCTCTATCCTACAGAATCCCTGTGGTATCTCAAACTTAGGCTGAAACAATTATTACTTATCTATCTCAAATTGAATCCCAACTCAAGTGAACGGTGATCAATTATTCACAAGCATTAAGTTCAGAATAAAATACTCAACAATAGGAACAAATACCAATTAATTCAAGGAAAGGAAGGTTCACATAATCATAATTAGGCTACATCTAAAACTCTAGAAGATAGAAATTAATTCATGCTAAAATTGAAGAAAAACTTAATAAAAAAGTTTAACATAATCATCAAGGAATTGAAAGAGATTGGAAGAAGGAATAAAACTCAGTAAATTTGGTCTAAAATTTTATTCCCGTAGCTTCCTCCTCTTGATAGCCAAAAAGAAGAAAAAGAATCAATCCTCCTTGCTCTCCAGCCTCCTTGGTCGAAAAATCTGCTTTTTCCTCTCCATAAACGTTTATCCTTGCTCTCTTTCAAGCCATCTTCACAAGGAAAGAAAAAATCAATCCCGAATTCGCGTCTTCATTAAAATGAAAAAATATGACCGTTATCCATCACATCAAGTCACCATATTTGACTTTTTATCTTTTGTGTGGAGCTCATAATGACTATATTTTTCATTCTTATTTTTACAATAATGTGGCTCAAACAGGGTCTATATATACAACCTTCAAAAAATGAAGCTAAAGCACCACATTCAAGCAATGAACCCAGAACAAAATGCAAAACCCAAGAAACGAAGTTGAATCTGAACCACTCGTGAGCTGGGCCATCCTAAACTTCCAGAAAATTGCCTTCAAAACAAAAATAGGGACGAAATTCTAGAATCCAAACCTACGCAACTGTGAAACCTGACCAGCTGATACTTCTCTGAATCTATCGATCACACAACTAGCTGAAACCTAATCTGACCAGAAAATGTTGAAACTATCCGATTGCAGCTTGAAGATGCTATCCACGAGAACCACACTGACCAGAAACAACCAAGTAGCTGATCGAAATTGAGGTGAAGACCTCAATTCGAGCAGCTCCAAAATTGAATCTGACCAAAATCACTAATAAGCAAAGTGCACTGCTCTATTATCACTGAGTAAATGGAAAGAATCAAACAAAAACCAAGAAAAACTCAGGTTGCAAGAGGCAGAAACTAGGATTTCTTTTTGCACCCTAACTGCAGAAGTTGATCACTTATTCACCATGTTTCCCCCTGTTTTCATTGCTGCCTTTTCCTCATTTTCATTACTATTTTTTTTTATTTTGATGTACTTGACCTATGTTCACTAACCGTTGGTTCTTACAGTATTTTAAAATAAGTTGGCAATCTATTATTGGTTTTAACTATTTTATGTTAATCATGAAGGCATGCCTATGTTATTTTTATTTATGTTGACAATTATGTTAGAATAATTCCATATGTGGGCTTTACATTCAATTGCAAATTTTACAGATTAGATGTATGACTCATAATAATATTTGTGATTAGGCCAAATTTGTTAAATGATCAATTGGACATTTTGCACCTTATGGATTGTGATTTATTTGATGTGGTAATTTTAGTTATGTGGGCTGAAAATAAACCGTAATTAGAATTCTAGCCGTAATGAGACGGCTCAATTATTTTCTATATAAAGGCTAGGTCCCCTCTCCTCTCCATATGTTTTTGGCTTGCCCCATTGATGTCCAATATTTTGTGAGAAGTAAGGAGGGAAAGATCTAGTTACTACTACAATTATTGTTCATATCAATTATGGCTTCCGCAAGTAAGAATTTCAACTACTAATTTATTAGATTGTGATTCTTGTTCTTAGCATGTTATTCATTAAATCTTACAATTGGTATCAGAGCATTCATGCTGAGATCAGAATCCATAATAAAACAATATTCTTTCTCATATTTCTGCCTGAACAATTGAGAGTTGACTTTTCTTTACTGTTATTGGTTTCTAGCAATTTGAAAAAGAAAGTTCTCCTCCTCAGTCCTCACCAACACTTAAGTTTCCAGTTTTCCACATACACGCATATACATACACTGTATGCACTTGTTTTCTTCAAATAATCACGATCCACCACACACATAGACTTGAAACATAAATGTTGGGTTTTGTTAGTTTATATTATTCTTCTTGCTGTATGATATTCTCCTTGCTCGGATTTTTTAAAAATATATGTATGTTTCATATGTAAAGAAATCCACAAGCCCAATATGCAAAACGCCCGTTGCCTTTCCTAAATCTGGAAAAGAACCCAATCTGAAAAGCTACATCACACTGTCCGCACATATCTCAAATTCGTATTATGTGTTGCTTACTGTTAATGCGTAAGTTAGTGCGCGAAAGAGTGGGAAATATTCCTATGTTTTCATCTTGATTTGCTTGATTAATTTCATATGTAAATCTGCAAATCTGAACACATAATTATACTAGTAAATCTGTGAATCTGTATATGTATATATATATGTATGTATACTGAATTTTGCGATATGGAGTCGAGATTTTGCACCTGGATTTTAGTTCAATTTTCTGCCCCACCATGAATCTGTATGGATGTGTATGTGGATAGCCTGATTTTGTAGAGTTTTGGTGGTTATTCCCAAAGGCAGCCATCTGCGTGTGAATGAAGGTGGAGGCGGGGGCCTATGTTGCAAATAACATAATTATGGGCCTTTACATGTAATTAAGTTAAAGGGCCTGTTTTGCAAAATTAAAATAAGGACTTGTCTGCAATTATGAGATTGGGGTCGCATTGCATTTATTTAAAATGAAGGCCTACTTGTAATTTGAAAATTTGGAGGACCTAGTTTTAATTTTAACTCCAGGGCTAAGATGTGGTTTTCAAAAAGGGGCTTTTTAATTTGAATTTTTAAGTTTCGACCCTAAAATTAAAATTTTTGACCCAATTAAAATTTTATTCAATAATTGAGCCGATTGAAATATATTAAATGGTAATAATAAATTAATTGATGATTTTTGTATATTTTCGTTAAATTATTTATGCATTTAATTCTTGTCATTATTTGCGCGCTTAAATTTCAATTTTTATATATATTGAAATTTTGAATTTTGTTGCCCAATTTGTCTCTCAATCACATGTGAATTTTTGTCTTTCATCGATTGACGATTATGTTTTGTTACATAATTATTGTTTTGTGATTGAATTTATCATGGATATTGAGATTATCCTTATTTTTCCCACTGAGAGAAATATTTTGAAGTAAAAATGGGTGGTAACTGTCAAAGTGGCACACTCATTGTTATTTATTTGGTTTTCTCTACAACAAAATAATATATATATATATTTTGCGCAACATTTTTGATTAATTGCATATAATATTTTGCCCAAAGGTGTTATTATATGTGATATTTTTGGAAAAATAGTATAAGGCAGTTGACGAGTTTACCTTGGTCTAGAAATCTCCTTCTGCCCAAAGGTGTTGGAATTTCGAAAATCAATGTGATTTTGTTAACTAGTTTATGATGTGTTTGAAGAATACCTTACAACATGTTGTATTGTCAGCCCAAAGGTGACTTTACAATGATGCACCTAGGCCCTTACCGTAATAAGATTCATATGGATCTGACTTTAATTACTGATTATCTAATTAATTGTATATATTAATTAGTTGGATATTACATCATCCATTTGATTGCATGCATTACATTTGAATGATATTAAGAGTGATATTTTATGTTTTCGCAGTTTAGAATGCCTCATCTTTTTCGAATCAATTGTCTGCTATTGAAACCTTGACTGGGAATAACTATGTGAGATGGAAACGAGACGTAAAAATAGCACTTGATCTTTTAGGTTTAGATTTTGCAATGGAGAAAAAGCTTGAGAAATCCATAGATAAGAGTACTATTGAATATGTAGCCGAGCATGAAAAGTGGGAAAGAGCTAACAAACTCTACTTGAAAATCATTAAGCGATCAATATCTGATTCCATTCTAGATGCCATCCTAGGAGAAAAATTTATTGAGTCTGATAAAGTCGAAACTGGAGGTCTAATGGATAAACTAATGAGCATGAAATATGATGGTACAAGTGGTGTTAGAGAACATTTCATGAAAATGATAAATATATCATCTAAGCTAAAGGCTCTTGACATTCCCATTGCGGAGCCTTTCCTGATCTATCATATTTTGAATAGCCTTCCTAGTAAGTTTAATCAGCTTAAGATTGCTTACAATGCTCAACGAGATAAATGGAATTTGAATGATTTCATAGCAGTGTGTGCCCAAGAAGAGTATAGGATGCACCGTGAAACTGTTGAAACTGTGCAATTAGCTTTTCAACTATCGCAGAATAAGGGGCCTTCTCATAACCATAAACCTAAGTTTTGTAAGGGTAATAAGTCCCACCGAAATCAACAGAATAAAAATTTTAGTGGTCCCAAAGGCGTTATAAAGAAAATTGATCAATGCAAGTTCGGTAAAAGGAAGGGTCACTGGCAGAAAGACTGTTTTAAGTTCAAGACTTAGTTGGAAAAGAAGAAGAGTTTTCTAGGTATTCCCTTGACCATAGTTTGTTTTGAATCTTCTTTAGTAGATGTGTCTTTGAATTCTTGGTGGTTAGACTCGGGAGCTAGTATTCATATTGCGAATTCCTTGCAGGGTTCAAAAGCAAACGGAGGCCAAGTGAGAATGAAGTAAGTTTGAGCATTGCAAATGGATTTCAAGTGAAGGTTGAATTCATAGGAATAGTGAAGTTGACTTTATAGTCTGGTTTTTATCTTGTTTTGGAAAATATAGTTTATGTACCGCAAATGAGAAAGAATTTAATTTCTATATCAAAACTTGATGCTTTTGATTTTACATTTAATTTTGGTAATGGAACGGTTGAGTTATTTAATGATTTTCGTTTGATTGGAAATGACATTTTATGTGATGGTTTATATATATTGTCTTTAGCTCCTTTTGGTGATGTCTCATGTGTTACCAATGTATCAAAGAAAAGGGCTTTAATTCGTGAATCATCCTCTATGTTGTGGCATAAGCGTTTGGGTCATATTTCTAAGGATAGAATGGAAAGATTAGTAAAAGACAAGATATTTTCCTCTTTAGACTTCTCTGATTTTGAAATATGTGTGGATTGTATAAGAGGAAAGCTAACTAAATCTACAAGGAAGGGTTCAATTAGGAGTAATGGAATTTTGGACTTGATACACACTGACATCAGTGGACCTTTGCTTTTCACTATATGTGGAAATAAATACTTCATAACTTTCATTGATGATTTCTCACGATATGGATATGTTTACTTTATTAACGATAAATCACATGCACTTGAGAAATTCAAAGTTTTCAAACTGGAAGTAAAAAACAATGTGGAAAAAGTATTAAAGTTGTGAGATCTGATCGTGGTGGAGAGTACTATGGGAAATATGACGAGTCTGGTCAAAATATGGGTGATTTTGCAAAGTTTTTACAAGAGTGTGGAATAGTGCCTCATTACACCATGCCAAGGACACCTAAGTAGAATGATATTTCTAAAAGACGTAATCGAACTCTAAAAGATATGGTTAGAAATATGATGAGTAGAACAAATTTGCCTCAATATTTGTGAGGTGAAGCCTTGAAAACTGCTATGTATATTTTGAACAGAGTTCCAAGTAAATCTATTGCAAAGACACCATTTGAATTATGAACAGGACGTAAGCCAAGTTTGGCTCACTTTAAAGTTTGGGGCTGTCCAGATGAGGTTAGGATTTATAATCCATTTGAAATAAATTAGACCCTAAATCAACTCCTGACTACTTTATTGGGTATATAGATAGATCAAAGGGATATAAGTTTTACTGTCTAAATCGCGGCACTAGAATTGTGGAGTCCATTACTACTAAGTTTCTGGAGAACGATTTTGGAGATAATAGAAATTCCACGTTGAGAGAAATTCTTGTTGAACCTAATCAAGTTGTTGTTCCAGTTCTTATTATACAGGAAAAAGTTGGTTTTCAACCAATTGAAATTGTTAATGAAGAACTAAGGAGCCAAGATGAACCTCCAATTCCTCCAACAACGATTGAATCGATTTCTGAGCCACAAGTTAAGAGATCACAAAGGGAAAGAAGAACTGCATTATCCAGTGATTATATTACATATTTATTGGAGAGCGATTTTAATATTGGGCATATTGTTGATCCTGTAACTTATAATCAAGCATTGACAAGTCTTGAAGTAGATAAATGGATAGTTGCCATGAAAGATGAAATGAATTCCATGGAAAGGAATAAAGGGATCTTGTTGAACTTTCTCCAGATGCTAAGGCCGTAGATAACAAGTGGATTTTCAAAAGTAAATTAGATTCAAAAGGAAATGTTGAACGAAATAAAGCAAGATTGGTTGCAAAAGATTTCACTCAACGAGAAGGCATTAATTATGTTGAAACCTTCTCCCCCGTTTCATCAAAAGATTCTTTTCGAATCATCATGGCTCTTGTGACACACTACAATTTGAAGCTTCATCAAATGAATGTTAAGACAACATTTTTGAATGGAGATCTTTCAGAACTGGTTTATATGAAACAACTTGAAGGTTTTGTTGTGAAAGGAAAAGAGAACTTGGTATGTAAGTTAAAAAAATCATTGTATGGACTTAAGCAAGCATCTCGACAGTGGTATTTGAAATTTGATGAGGTTGTGATCTCTCTTGGTTTTGTCGAAAATACTACTGATCAATGCATTTATCTCAAAACCAGTGGGAGAAATTTTATTTTCCTTGTATTGTATGATGATGACATTCTGCTTGCTAGTAGTAACTTATGGCTCTTTATGAGACAAAGAAAATGTTGTTGCTAATTTTGAGATGAAAGATCTTGGACAAGTTTCATATGTACTTGGCATTGAAATACATCGTGATAGAAATTGTGGCTTATTGGGACTTTCTCAGAAAGCTTATATACGACATGTTGATAGGAGATTGGTAGCTTGCAAGATGTATGGACGACTATTTGTGAGATAGAGAAGACTCCCTACCAAACTTCGATACACCAACAAATCTACATTCTCTTCTCCATCATCCAAACCATACTTATGATTGGTAACCATTGGAGTTTTAACTGGATTGCAATCTTTAATGTTAAATTTCTCAAGAAGATCTTTCACATATTTTTGTTGTGAAAAAAAATTCCTGCATTTCCTTATTTTACCTCCAAACCCAAAAAGTAACTCATTAATTCCTCTTGAAATCATTAATTAAAGTAGAACTATTTCCAGTATAGATCAAATCATCCACATAAAGTGCCCATCAATTTTTTCATACCAAGCCCTTGGTGCTTGCTTGAGACCGTAGAGTTTTTTCTTTAATTAACACACTTTCATCTCTTCGGCTGCAACTTCATAACCTCTAGGCTACTGTACATATACTTCTTCCTCCAATAAACCATTCAAAAAGGCTGAGTTGACATCAAATTGATAAACATGCCATTTGTAGTGAGCAGCAACTGATAAGACAGTTCGGGTAGTATCAAACTTGGCTACTGGGGAAAAGGTTTCTTTGAAATCAATGCCTTCTCATTGCATATAACCACGTGCAACTAACCATGTTTTGTATTTTTGAACTTATCCATCAGGTTTGTACTTCAGCTTGTACACCCATTTTAGCCCCCACAACTTCTTTTCCCACTGGCAACTCAACACATTTCTTTGTCTTTTTTTTTTCCCAGTGCCCTCATAACCTCATCCATTGCATTACACCATTTGTTGTCTTTTACAACTTCTTCAAAACAACTTGGCTCTTCTACTAGTGCAAGCTAAAACATTTCAATTTTTTCATAAATCTTCTGCAATGATCTCCATTTTTGTGGATGTGTGCTTGAGGAAGAAGAGTTTGGTGATGTTAAGTTGGAAGAACTGGAAGTGCTTGTACTAGGTTTTGAAGGACCCGAATCACCATGGTCACCACCATCTTCTACACACTTTAATGGCTCAGCAACAAATTCACCATCATCTTGAATAAGACCAAAACCCATCTGCAACTTACTCCAATTCCATACATTTTTCTCATCAAACACAACGTCACGACTTATTAGCAATTTCTTAGAAATAGGATTATAAAATCGATATTCTTTAGTTTCCATACTATAGCCCACAAATATATATTTCACACTATTATCATCTAGTTTTTCTCTCTTTTGAGATGGCACATGCACATAAGCAACACAACCGAAAATTTTAAAGTGTGTTACCTTTGGCTTCCACCCATGCCAGGCTTCAAAAAGTGTCTGATTGGACAATGTAGATGTAGGACTTCAATTGAGGATGTAAGCAGCAGTATGAATGGCTTCTGCCCAGAATATCTTTGGAAGACATTTGGCTTTTAACATGCTTTTAGCCATTTCTATAGGACTTCGATTCTTTCTCCCCGCTACTCCATTTTGTTGCAGGGTATAACTAGTTGTTTATTGTCTTTGTACTTCCAATTCTTCACACGAATTGTCAAATTCCCTGGAGACAAATTCACCTCCATGATCTATCCGCTATACCTTTATCTTATGTCCACTTTGCTTTTCAATGGAAAACCTAAACTTTTTGAAGATTGGTAGCACCTCTGATTTTTCCTTAAGAAAGAAAACCCAACTCATTCTACTGTAATCATCCACAAATACAACAAAGTACTTGTTGTTGTTAAGAGAAAAGCTGCACATAGGTTCGCAAACATCTACATGTATCAATTTAGATGGTCGTAAAACTCTCATGCTTTTCCCTTTTGGAAACGAGTCTCTATATTGTTTTCCAATCACATAGCTTTTACACACATCGGTAACATGCTTTATCATAGGCAAACCATGCACCAAATTACGTTTAGACAGCAAGCCTGGACTTATAAAATTTAAATGTCCATACCTATGATGCCACAACCAGTTGTCATCTTTTAATGAGGCTGAGAGTGCTTTCTTTTCATCATCAAGAGTGAGAGAAAACAAATTATTTTTGGCCCTAGGAACTATGAACAACATGTTCTTTGTCTTGTCTGAAAAAACAAAAAATGAGAAATTTTCGAAGAGAAGTGAGTAACCTTCTTTTAAAAATTGTCCAACACTTAGCAGGTTTGAATCCAGGTCAGGGACATAGAGAACATCTCTAATACAGCTGGTTTCACCAAGAATAAATCTTTACAGTACCGCTTCCTTTTGCTTCACTAACTGTTCCATCACCCATTTTTACTATATTCTTTGTTGACCTGTCCAAACTGATGAAAGCCTCCAAGTTTGCTTTCATGTGATGGCTGCAACCACTATCCATATACCAAACATCTGAATCACAAAGTTTAGTAGCATAGCAAGCAAGAAATAAACTTTCACATTCTTCTTTGTGTTCTTGCTTAACAAACTTTGCTTCATTTTCTTTCAAATTACAAAACTTTTCTATATGGCCATACTTGTTACAATAATAACATTGAAACTTACGATTGCTAGCATTACCTTTATTGCTGGTTATATTATGATACTGGTTACGGCCCATTACCTGTGCACCTCCTCTGTTGCCTTGTCCACGTCTTTTTCTCGAAAAGAATAGCCTCCACGACCAATGTTGCCTTTGCATTCTTGCAATGTGTCATTGTCTCTGGACAAGTGCAATTTGGTATGGAATGCCTTCTCAACATTGCTTTCTTCACAGCTTCTATGTTTGTCTTCATGAGATTGTAGAAAACCCAGCAACTCATCTTAGATCCTTAGATTCTTCTATGGCAGCCACTGCAGACTCATATTTTCTTAGTAAGTTCCTTAAAGTTTTATCAACGACCTTTTGATCAGATAGTTCTTCATCATATGTCCTAATTTTATTCACTACTTCCATCAAATTGTTAAAGTAGTCATCCATAGAATCTATATCTTTCATGAAGGAGCTTTCAAATTTCCTACGAAGTGTCTGAAAGTTTGACGGTAACTACCTTGGCAGCTCCTTGGTAGCCATTCTTAAGTGCATCCCATGCTCCCTTTGATTTCGTTGCAGTTGAAATTTGATGGAAGATCGCCTCATCCACTGCTTGTTGGATGAAAAAGAGAGCTTTGGCATCACTCTTTCGAACATCTTTTAAAGGTTCAACTAGCACACCTTCTTCGACATATCCTCTCTCTATCAATTCCCATAGACCTTGGGAGATGAACAAAGTCTTCATCTTTGTGCTTCAAAACATCATATCCCTGCCTTTGGAATTGTTGGCAAGGTAGGATTAATCCCAGCATTGTTGTTTGCCATAATAACTTGGAACTTCTCAAGCTAGAGACTAAGCTCTGATGCCAAGTGTTAAAAAACAGAGTCTTAGAAGCAAGAAAACCAGAAATTACTCTAACAGAAATTAAATCAAATGAATGGAAGGCACAAAGATGTAGGAAGTTTCTGCACTTCTTTTATTCAGCTGAGAGAGCATTTATATTCACACAGGAAAATAACCACTTCCAATGTTAAAGGAAACAGAAAACCAAAACTAAAAAATATCTCCTAGAGTGAAGCATAAAACAAGGGACTAAGCAACAACCATTAACTCTTTCAAACACAAAATAAAAAGCATGAATAATTCTGACTCACACTAATTTATTTTTGCATTACAGTAACAGTATTTTCATCCTTCTTCGAGATGACATCATTGTTAAACCACTTCCACTCATGTTTCCTGGCTTTTTGTCTCTCAAATATGTTTTTCTCGTGGTTTTCCCACATTTGGTGTCAAACTGTAGACCTCATAAATGGAAATTATTTTTGGAATCCAAATATTAAGTTTCTTTTCGAAGTTTTATACCCTTTTGGGGGGGGGGGGTTTGTGGTGTATAGGAGCCACAGTATTTGTAAAAGGGAAACAAATTAAGTTTTCAATATTTATTTTGGTCGAAAATTGTCCTTCGATTGAAGAATTTTTGAATTTTTGAGAGGGCTCTATTTTAACTTTGTCTTGATCCAAGACGATTTTTTTAGAGAGTGGACGATTGGTTTTTTTCCCCCATTCATTTATTATTTGAACAAATGGCACTATTTATAGACTGTTTATGGACCTTTTGGTCATTTTATGAGTTGGCATTCTCTTATCATTATTGGAAGTCATGATAAGTTCAATTTTCAATACTCTCGTTAAGGTTCGTTCCTTTATCACATTTTTCAAGCAATTCATTATGTGCATGCGTGGATTTGTTGCACTAAAATATATGTTGATTGTGACATTAGCATTTTTACCTATATTCGTGGCTTAGATCAAGGCCTTTAGGCCCTCTGGTGTTCGAGGACTTTAATCATATGTTTTTCCAGTATTATGGTTCTGAGTGCTTGGTTGCTCAATGGTGCTTTGACAATTTAGGTATCTTTCACTTTGATTGTACCTTGATGGCTTGGATGCGAATATGTAAAGATACCTAGTCATGCAATAGAACCCGTTGTGGTTGACATGGACCCCTGATGGACAATATTTATTTCAGCATGTAACACAATTTTCCAATAAATCTCTTTATGTCTAAACATGTAATTAGACATAATCGTGACACCTACACTAAAAGCAAACTCTAATACTATAATAGAAACCGGAGGTATTAGTAGATCATATGCTATAATAGAAATAATTAAATATCCAAGCTCGTTCATTCTCTGCCACCTAAATAAGTCATAAAAATCCTTTCTTCTTGATCTAAAATACTAAGCATGATGTGGACAAAAACCAAAGCAAATTCTAACGATATTTTGCATGTACCTATATTTGTACCACGGGCAAGGTAAGAAAAGTATTGAAATGTTGAGTACAATTACAAGAACTAGGGGAACTCCATAATTGTCATCGTCAAATAACAATGGAGTAACCTTTGGTACAAGAGACCGTCTAACGTTCCTACCATTTTTTGACATATAGCTCTTACATCTCTCAAATAAATTTGTCTCCAAATTACCGAGCATAACTGGATATCCATAAGTCACTTTATTTGGAGTAGTGGTAAAAATATATTTTGTACCCTCTAAATTAAACCTAGGGAAATTACTGAAGCTAACGGAAATAGCACAAACAATTTCTCTCAATATTTTTTAAACTTAGCCGCCGACATTACTATGATATTAGAACAATGTGAAATATTTTATAAACTAAAATTAACAATATAATAAAAATGAATGAGAATGGGTCGATTAGTCACGTAATATATGCCTGAACATGCATTCATAGCATTAAAAAAACTTCTAGAAAATTTCTCACATGAAGTGAGTTTTTACAATCATGGTATTGTAAATCAAATTTTGGATCGTATGAATGTCATTTGTTATAATAGTTAGTAATGAAATTTGTATAACCTTCAAAACATTGTAATATAAGAAATGTATCCGTGATAAAATTTTTTGCTTTTAGTCCATTTTCTATAGATATATCATCGTAAACTTGCTTTTTAGTAGGGGGATCGTATTAAAATTAATAGCGGAAATACTTTTTTTGCTAGCTGTTCTTCTATGATTATTAACTTGTCTTGGACAATTAAATTAAAAATATGACAAATAAAATGATCATGAAATAATATATCATCAAAATCGAGATTAAATTGTCCATCTAAAACTTTTAAATACTATTGTGTTAATCAGCATTGTTAAATGTAAAATAATGAATTTTTGTTTCAAATCTAAATTCTCTAACAATGTACAGTAAAACGTTAAAAATATTTACTTCATTATGAGGAAATTAAAAATATTAACTTTATTGTTTTGGGATAATCATTTACTTTAAATGCAATATTTTTTTATGGATAATTCATTGTTTATCTATGTAGTATACATTAGAAGCTAGTAACATTTATGATTATTATCGGATCACAAGTCGAAGGTAAATGATAATACTTGTATATTTATACACATAACTTATTATTTATGCTTTTTATTGAATAAACTAATTACATGAAGATTGTTTTTAGAATAGGATATGTGCCTAGGATGAAAATATTTTTTGTTGAAAAAGGACAAATAAATGCTTTCCATTATACAAAGTGAAAAATCACAACTAACTACTATCTTCATATCTTCACCAATGTTATCATTTGAGTAGACTTAGTTGTTATGACCAATATTAGAACTTAAACCAAGAGATAAACAGAATGTATGCTTGATTACTTTTCAATTCTCAATGTTTGTCTGTCATCTTTTATAGTTCGTTTGTTCATCGTTTATTACTTAGACATGCTATCCTTGTTTCATCATCTTCTTCAACATCATCCAAAATCAATTGGATTCATACTTGCAATGTCATCACCCAAATCAATAGGAATTGGAACATTACTTAAACCACTGAATTCATGATCTAATGGTGTCATTTCTAGTGTGTTGGAAACACTAAAAAATTGGTTTAACTCACTTAATTCAAATAGAATAATTTATAGAAAAATAGGTAGAGTGATAGAATTTTTTCTAGAATTGGATGGAGATAATCCAAATAAATAAATTTAGAGATGTTAGGAAATATGTAATTGGCAAATCTGTGACCAAGGACCAAAATGTAATAATTGTAAAGTCAAGGATTAAAATGTCATAATTGTAAGGTCAAGGACCAAAGTGTCAAATGTCCAATAGTTCAGGGACTTGAGTTGCAATTAATCAAAGTGTTGAAGGCTAGGTCTAGGGTTGTGATGGATGCCTCGAAGTTGCAAACGGCGCGAGATTTCGCTAGAGTCACGCCATGATCTCGCTCGAGCCACGATTGCAGAACCACTGTCGCTAGAGCCTCGCCAGCAGGTCGCTCGAGCGAAGTGGACGTCGCTCGAGTCACGCTGGTCCCTCGCTCGAGCGACCTATTTATCTGGGCAACATTAAATTTAAAAGCTCGCGAATTTTTGACGCGCCACAAGACCATATGTTGAGCCCTATAAATACCATTCGTCTCCTTCGAGTTGAACATCGAGGAAATACACATTGAAACCATATTATTGATTCTCTCTAAAATCCTTGGAGATCAAAATCCTCGAAAAGCTTTTGTTGAAAAACTTTTCTTTAATCTTTCATATTCCTTGGAGATTAATCCTTTATATCTTTCACACCAAGGTTCAAAAAGCCAAACAATCTTCTAAACTTTTCAGATTAAAAATCCTTGGCTTTTGCAGAAAAACATCACACCCTGAAACACCAAAACACCACCTTCTCCAAATCCTATAAAACTTCCAGAAGATCCTCAGATTGAAGATCCGGGAAGAACTTGCTTGAAGAGCGGGAATGCTTGACGATTCACGGGAAGTAGAAGTCACACAAGGCTGTGATGGTAGCACAGATCTGCTAGATCCAGGAGAGTCTTGTTCTCAAACAGTAAGGAGGTCAGAAAATTGAGGGGATCAATTGTTCTGACGTACTGTAAGTTACCTTCTACAAATAGTGGATCTCTACTGGCTTGTGCCCGGAGTTTTTACCTAGTTGGGGTTTCTCCGTCAACATTCGTTGTGTTCTTTTATTGTTTTAATTTATTTATTGTTACCGGTAATTCAATATAGGTAATTAAGACATGTGAATGAATCTGGACAAACTTTAATTCTTGTGACTTGTTGCACAAATTAATTGATAAGTTTTTTAATTCCGCATGAATACCTATTCACCCTCCCTCTAGGTGTTAGTTGGGTCGAACGTTAGGTTTTTCAAGTGGTATCAGAGCGAAATCTCGAATCCTGACCCATAGCTGTCTAGATGAGTCAATCACTGTCTGTACCTCCGTTTTTCGACGGAAGTAATTATGCGTATTGCAAAGTTAGAATGCGTGCATTCCTCAAATCATTAGATGAGCATGTGTGGATTAGTGTTCAAAATGGTTGAAAACCTCCCTCTAGTATCGTATCAGGAAACATTCATCTTACTGACATATCATTGTGAACTAAAGATGAGTTAGCTGCATGTAA
>NW_019238272.1:4748-28878 GCF_002742605.1 Olea europaea var. sylvestris | reverse complement strand
ATAATAAATTATTTAGTTTGTCAAATTTAAATAAAATTGTTACGACTAAATTTAAATAAAATTTTTACATTTAATTTTTGTTTGAATATTTATTTTTATTCTTTCATTTTTGGTAAATAATAATTTGAAATAATTGTTGGGAATTTTTTAATTGTAATTTGAAATAATTGTTGGAAATTTAATTTGAAATTTAATATTTATTTTTATTTTTATTATTAGTTTTTGATAAATAATATTATTTTCGTTCATCGAATTTAAATATTTTTTGAACTTGAATTGATTAAAAAAATTGTAATAATTGGGAAAAATTGACATTATTTATATTAGGATAAAAAATTCACATTATTGATAATTTTAATTATTATGAATCTGCGTCTTGCGTATTGTAGTTACAATTTCGTTCGCTAAATTTTCTGTTATTACTATTATCACTTGTACAATGTTATAACATTTTGAATTTTTAAAGGATGGATTACCATCTTCACGCAGAGTTGAGACAAATGCTAGGCAAAGCTACGTGGAATAGTAACTTTGATAGTTTCACAGCTGTGTTAGAGCTGCTTGATGATCAGCATGCTGATATGTTGAGCCAGTCCTTCCTGTGGCCCTTGTATCCGTTGAGAGACCTGTAGTAGTCGGGTCAGATTATTGATGCACTTCTATGTCGATTGCTGAGTCCAGTCGATAGCGATGCCCTCCACTTCGCAATGGGGGGGTAAAATCGTCAGTTTTTCGATGTTCGAGTTTGCTCTAATAATAAGATTAAAGATTACGGGCAATGAAGTAACTGGTGATGGGACTCAGAGAAGAAATAGGCTTCATGACGCTTACTTCGAGGGACAGGGTACTGTGCTTCTTACACAACTGTTGGACACAATCAGGAGGTGTGATCAGATGTTAGACAGACTGAAGTTAGATCTGGTCTAGATCCTTGAAAGCATGGTGTGGTGTCACTATAAGAAGACTGCGATCGACCTCTTCCATCTGGAGATAGTTGACAACATCGATCATTTCAACGACTATCCGTGGGGCCGGAGATATTTTGAGGACACTGTACACGTCTTCACCAGATCGCACTCGAAGCCAAAGGGAGCCATGCATAAGTACGACACCTATGGATTGCCCTTGACAGTGCAGGTAAATGGTTAACATAATGAATATTAAAATTATCTTCATATTAAATTTATATATAATAATTGTACGTGTTGCAGATCTGGGCATATGAAGTCGTTCCCATATTGGTTGCCCGCTTTGCGAGGCGAGGGAAGACATGCTGCCCTCGGATGCACCATTGGAGAGCATCTCGATCGGAGGGATATCCCACTGGGAAACAGTTATCGGCTATCCTCAACGACCCTCAGGTGAGTATTATGCATTTGTAATTTATATTGTGCGTGATTTAACATCTGATTGTATGATCGTTAACTAGTTCAAATGTTAATATGTCAGTTTGAAGTCATAATTGAGTTGACGCCATCGATGGAGGAGGAGGCTCAGGGTCTTGTGCGTAAATTAGGCGTTTCGCACATCCAAGACGACCAGATGTCCGGTCCGATCCGATCCACGACCGAGATTGGGTGAGTGAATTGAATAAAATCTATTGATTACCGTTTTGTATGAGTTAGCAATTATAGATTAAGTTAATAATTTGTAATGTTGTTGCTTGTGTAGGAGTGTGATCCAGTTGATCGACGATCATCTCTGTCGAGGGTATCACGACCTCTGTCGAGGACATCTCCTTCGCCGTCGAGGGCATCTCCTCCGCCTCCCCCATCCAGAGACATTTCATGTGGATCTCCCGCACTTAGTCAGGGGCACTATTTTGATGATCTATACGCCCGTCTGAGCATATTTATAATAGGGCAGGTTGACGGGCTGCGTCGAGAGATGATAGAGAGGGTTGATGATTTGGGACGACAATTGGTAAGAAGGGTCGAAAGTTTGTTGAATGATATTGCAGCACTTCAAGGTGATATAGTCGGTAGGCGATGAGTTGACGGAGACGGTGATCGAGAGGGTGATAGGGATGGGTGTGATAGAGATGGGGTCTCTGGCAGTCATACATACATGATGATGCATGAGAACCGTTTATTTTATCCGTGAAGCGCGATGGGACAAGAGCATTGGCAAAGGAGGGGGCTCGTCGGGGAGGAAAACAGTGGTAGATAAGGGAGTGGCCCCGTCGGGAATGGAGACGGAGACGGTGGCAGATGTGGGAGTGGCAGATGAGGGAGTGACCCCGTCGGGGACGGAGACGGTGGCAAATAAGGGAGTGGCCCTGTCGGGGAGGGAAACGGTAGCAGATGAAGGAGTGGCCCCGTCGGAGATGGAGACGGTGGTAGATGAGGGGATGGAGGAGGTGGCAGTGTATAAGGCAAAAAGCGTGCTATTGACATGCTGAAGACGGTGGTCGACAAGAGGTCGAGAGTGCCGTCACAGTACTTCGTTTCTCCCTTCACGGCTAAGGCGAAGAGGAGGAGGTTCATCGATTGGACGTACCCCAATCTGTTCTAGGAGGTCGACCATGCCAAGTCGAAAGCATACGAGGCTGAGAGGCAAAGAATGTTGCCCGGGTAAGTATTGTATGATTGAGTAGACTACTAGAACTCGTATATGCTTCGTTTAACGTTTTTTCTATTTTATTACCAAAGGATGGGCACATGATAGTCGGAAGGACGATATTGGACGTATACAAGTGGTTTCATGATATCACCACTCAGGGGCTTGGCTCGCCGACGATGTAAGTGAAGTGTTATTGTTACTTTTGTATACATTATGTTTAATTTGGTAAATAAAATAAGTATTTATGTCTTTGTTTTCCTTGATGTAGTACATCGACATGACTATGGACTTGTTGCTCGATCGAGTTGAGAGATATCCACAATCATTCCACGAGCATGGCCGCATAATACTGAACAACGAGTTTTTCCGTGCTGTTACCATTGAGTATCAGTCGCTCCAACTTCTAGGTAACGAGTACGTGCTTCCCGCATATATACTCGGGTGGATCATCGGGCTATTACCGAGTGTTGGGAAAAAGCCGTGGGAGGGTTGTACGCATTTGTACATTCCAGTTATTGCGAATCAACACTGCATTGCACTGGAGATCGTGTTCCCTGATTCGACGATATATGTATACGACACCGATCATTCATGTCTGACACAGGGACAGCTCGAGCAGATCTTAGAGCCGGTGACTGTGATCGTTCCTATAATAGCTAGATATGCGGGCTTGATTGTGGATGACAAACTAGCCATCGTGCGGGATACGACGACGGCGAGACAGTTTATATCGTAAGTCTTTGTAATATATTTTTTTAAAATTTAGTAATAAGTTCGTACGTAATCCGAACTAACACATATTTGTTCATTTGCAGGGGCGACTGTGAGATTTTCGCAATCAAATACATAGAATTTTTGAGTATAGTACATAAGATTGATGGAATCAACCAGTCATGGGTATAGAATTGGCGAAATAAGTTAGTGTGTGATTTATACGAATTTAATTGTGATCCATAAATTACTTGTAAATATTTTTTTGTAATTAGTATTTGTAATTATTTTTTGTGATTATTTGTAACTATTTTTCACAATTGTTTGTAATTATTCATGTAAATACTGTTTATTTCAATGTAAATACTATTCATTTCAATGGAAATATACAATGCTCTAACTGTCATTTAGGGAAACCTGACTTGTACAAAATTGGTGAGTATGTCCTACTGATTTGCAACTGCTACACCTACGCGATCGGGAAAACTCTCCGGTAGATGGTATTCTAGAAGTTCTTGAACGTCCAGGACCATGTGGTTCAATGAGAGGTGGCGACAATGTATTGAACGAGCGAATATGATCAGGAACTTCCCACTCGGCTTTGTTTGGAAGCGAAAATATGGTTTCAACATACGCAGCTCTCTAGTTTTCAGCAGTGTAATAAAGAGAGCACAATGATCTCGCTGCAAATCCTCGATACATAGCCACCGCAACTGCATGTTCACATGGAAAACTCTCTAACTGAAATTGTTTACAAGTGCACGTTCCATCACTTAAATTTACCATATATGCCATATGACGTGCACATTCCACAGAGAAGCGCAACTCGTCTAGTGGTTCGACATTTAACTTTCTCGCAGCCTCTGCAACCTTGAAGAGCTTTACCTCTTGTGCTGGGGCTAGCACGCTTGTGCAATTATGTGATTCCGCATGTCGATCGTGAAACCACTGCTGCAGCTTCGTACGGATATTCTCAATTAGTGCGAGAATGGGTAACTCTCGATCCCTCTTAAATAATGCATCGGGAGACTCCGCGTTGTTTGACGTCATCATGTTGTGTCGACGTCCTAGAAAATGTGAGCGCGCCCAATGTTCAATTCCCATTTTCGTTAGACAGTCCCATGCCGGGAATGATTTGCTTCCTATTTCAACCATGTACCTATTACACTCTTCAATATTGTAAGTTTCGGCTGATCTCCTAAACAATGAAACAATGCCTTTGCCCCGATACCTGGTCTTCAAGTTGCCTTGTATATGGTACATACAATACCCATGATGTGCATCGGGAAAAATTTCAGCAATACCATTTATTATAGACTGTCCCCGATCGGTGACAAATGCAAGGTCCT
Source organism: Olea europaea var. sylvestris (assembly GCF_002742605.1). Taxonomy (NCBI): domain Eukaryota; kingdom Viridiplantae; phylum Streptophyta; class Magnoliopsida; order Lamiales; family Oleaceae; genus Olea; species Olea europaea. The sequence goes on along the minus strand of NW_019238272.1, from coordinate 24,256 downwards.
CGACTTCTCCAATTACTTTCCTGAGCTTTGTGAAGAACCAACTCATCGACAGATCATTCTCGTTATCAACTATGCCGAATGCAAGAGGGTAAATTTGAATGTTGGCATTTTGACATGTAGCAATAATTAACTTGTCTTGGTATTTGGATTTCAGAGTTGTACTGTCGACTAGAATTAGGGGTCGCATAGCATTTCGAAATCCCCGAATGTATTGTCCAAGAGCCATAAAAAAGAATTTGAAGTAGTTATCGACCTCCGTCTCAATAAAAAATGCCGAGCCAGGATTAGTTTTCTCCATGTTATGGCAATACCTGGCCAATTTAGCAGAGCTTTCCTCTGTCGAGCCCATTAAATCCTCCATCGCGCATTCTTTGATCTTCCAAGCCTTCTGGTAGCTCATGACTACTCCATATTCTTGACGAACATCATTAATAATGTCCGATGGTCTGTAGATTGTCCATGGATCATAATACTTGTGCATTATCTGTCGACCAATAAACTAAACTCGGGCTTGCCTGTGATCATTGCGACAAACTCTCACTTCACAAGTATGTTCTCGTGTATATTTGCAAATTATGGAGCACTCACTCGTGTCCATCTTCGTTGCTCGCAAACGCCAACTGCAACTTTCATCTACGCATGATAGCGTCAACAACGACCTATTCGATTTTTTCACTCTAAACTCAAAGTTGTATTTCAGTGCAAATAGACGCACGGCTTCTTGCAAATATTTCTTCGTTTCAAACAGTTGCTCGACATATAAATCCTCATTATCAGGAGCCACACGTGAGGAGTTAGAGGACGGTCCACTCGATCTAGCCCCCGAGGTGCCACCCCACTCATGTCTCTGCTGGGATAAAGCAATCAAGTCCTCGTTTGTAAAAGTATCTACATTTTCATTTTCGTTGTCACGAGCAGCGGAAGGGATTCTGTGTGCAACTATCTCTGGTATGACTACATCATCTTCACTAGCTATCTCCACCTTATACAAAAAATCATTAGCATTGTGATCCCCACCTCCCGAGTCTACTTGTTCATCTTCGACAACATCTTTCCTTACTAAAGTCACGCAAAGAGGAGTCGTGTGCTTATTGTTTAATTCAATTGGATAATTCACTTCATCAACAGAAGAAATCATTATAGGTGGAATCGGAATTGATGCAAGCTTACTGAATTTAAATTTCAATTCCATATTGTACTGAGAAGGATCAACATTCAACTTGTTCTGTAAATCATTATAGAGTTCTACATATGATGTACCTGATGATATGGAAATTGCGATACCAACACATTTAGCACTTGTCCATTTCCATATCCATTGATCTCTTTCGTCCAATTCGAAATCATCAAAGTAACAGACTGGGACTACAACCATATCTGCATATCGAAACAGAATTTTTAATTACAAGAAAAATAACAACAGCAATAAAAATAACCTAAGAAATGGGGGAAAGAAAACAGTTGATAAACAGCCGGTTGTTTAAACCGGCTGTTAAACAGCTGTCTAACAGTAGGCCAGACAGTCAGTTGTTTGACCTACTGTTTGGCCGACTATTTTTCCAGACAGTCGGTCAAAAAGTCGATTCATTAGCTCGGACATTTATGCAGATGAATTTTTTCTGGTCAAATACTTAAAAAATTATAGATCTATTAAATTTTTTTTATCTACTAATCATTAAATGTTGAAATACAATTTATCGATTTAAATATACAGTAATTTAACGAAAACAAGATTAAATTTGCGTATATAAACTTACCGAACCGACGAGATTGATGTCCACAAATTTTTCGAGTTTCGATTTCGATAAATACTTCAGTTTTTGCGGTTGAAGCAGATGAAAGATGAGAGTGTTTTATTTATCTGTGTTGGAGTAAACAGATAAGAAATGTAGGAAGTGTTTGGTTTTTATTTGTTAAGTGAAAGGGTATTGATGTCTTTAAAAAAAAACCAACTTTTGTAATTGTATAATGTATTTAAGGGTATTTTTGTCTTATAACATTGGATAGGTCATTTTCATAACATCCCTTTGTTGAGAAGTCAATGTGGAATTTATATGATTTGACCAGGTCAATATTAAAAGTACCCCCTAACCCAACCCACCTACTTCAAAAAATGGAAATAAAATGCCTAAACCTAATCACTTAAGTCCAGAAAGCCCAAAAATCTCTCTGTTTCTCTCTCTTTCTCTCGCTCCTGCTCAACAACCGCCCCCTTCATTCTCCAGCCGCTCCAAGTCGGTCATTGGAGATCGAGCACTTGGAAACCCACAAGCCAGTGGGGAGATCTTCTTTGGCTTTGTTTGGTGAAAATGCAACTCAATTTTTGGGTTCAAGTTTTTGTAAAGCTCCTTCTTCAGGATCTGGTAATGAGTTAAATTTGATGTTAATATACAATAATAAAACTTGTAGTTCCACTATCATCTTCTCTAGTTCCTTCGGCTAGCTCTCTGTCTATATTTTTGTTTAATGGTCACTCATTATGTATGAAAAAATTTATAAGACCTAGGAGTCTAGTTGGAATTAAATTTTGAATATAGGAAGTTAGGAACCACCACTTCTAGCATTTAATTGAAGCTTCTGAACTCCTAAATTGAAACAGTATCTCTATTGTTAAATTCCCTTCACTCTGACCTATGAATCCAGTACATTTTTCATATTCATACAAGTTTGCTTTTTTTTTTTTTGTGTATGGTTGAATCAAATGATTTTTATCCCATTTCTGTAATTTAGATGTAGATATGTGTGAAGAAAATGACACAGCGGCACCATCAGATCATAATATCTACATGTTTTTCCTCTAGAAATGGAATGTTTTTCCTCTAGAAATGCACCCCATCTTGAGTGGGATCTTTTCCTTTGTTGTTTAATATTAGTCGACTATTCCAAAATCATGTGTAATTTTGTAAATCATTGCTATGATTTTTGTTATTTATCAACTGGGAAACTCACTGGAAGCATTGTTTTGTTTGCTTTGCTATATTTTTCCTTCATTTCAAGTGATCTATAACTAACTCTTTCTTTTTATTGAGGTGAATATAATTTGCTTCCTGCACCATGATCAACTTAAAGCATTTCTCCATGTCTCTCAAAAATAAAGAAAGGCAGCAAGTTGTACGCTCGCTGCTTCCCCCAGTTTTTTATGCATGTGAATAGAATATCTAATCCTTGTTTGATTGTAATAGGTTATAATTGCAAGGCAATCACATTTTAATTACACCAAACCTGATCGTACTTGGCAAGTGATGCTGAAGTTAATGAGTTCCCAGCCCATTGATCACTGGCCTTTTGTGAGGTAAGCATTTTAATATCTTCCCTTTCATGACTCATGCATGCATGTCAAATTTGTTGCAATTAGTAATTTGGATGACGTGTTGATTTTGTTTAAATATATGGTAATAAATTACACTTTGCCCAAGCCGATCAACCCGACCAGACCAACACTTGATTGGGTTGGGTTTCAATATTTACCTGGGTTGGGTTGATTTTATATCAAATCGACTATGTTGGATTGGTTTTTGGTTGGGGTAAAAATCGACCCAACCCAATCCATGCTCACCTCTAATGATACGGGAACAACTTATTACAACATGAATATGGGCATAAACTTGAAGAGTAAAAATAAGGGACCACTGAAAGAAATTAATAATAGAACTTCAATAATGGGCGATGGACATAATTATTTCTTTAAATTCAGTCATTAACATGCTCTCTCACGTGCAAGCTTTTATATTTTTAGGGAGCAAATGCTGAAGGAGTTCCAAAACGGCTAACTTATGACGAAATTCAAAGCAAGACCTATCTAAAGGTGAAGGGAAGTGGAACTGCTAACCAATGTGCAGCCATCGATGGAGGTGTTGACAGTTTTGCCTTCAAACCAAGGAAATACAATGCCAAGAAGTTATGCTTAGAGCCTACTTCATTCACTATCAAAGCAGAGAGTGAAATCAAGAATGCCCCACCCGAATTCCAAAAAACAAAGCTAATGACCCGTTTAACCTACACTCTTGATGAGATTGAAGGACCCTTTGAGGTTTCACAAGATGGAACTATCAAGTTTGAGGAGAAAGATGGAATTGACTATGCTACAGTTATGGTACAACTTCTCGGGGACAAGCGTGTGCTATTTCTTTTCACCATAAAGCAGCTTGTAGCATTCGACAAGTCTGATAGCTTGAATGGGAGTTCCTCGTACCATCCTACCCAGATTCATCTTTTCTTAACCCAAAAGGATGGGGTGGATCTACGGTTATGATAATGTAGTTGCATTGCCTGCTTGTGGAAGGTTAGATTAATTTATGTTTCTTTAATAACGGTTTGAGCATAGAGATTGAGTCGTTACAAGTTTTGTAAGGAATCTTGACAAACTATAGTCTATTTCATTGAAATTGCATAATAAGATTGCATCGCGTTTAACAAGGGAGACGAGGAAGAACTCTTGAAGGAGAACATCAAGAATGTTTCATCTTCAACAGGAAAGATCACCTTAAGTGTTACCAAAAGCAAGTCTAACATTGGTGAAGTAATTGGAGTATTTGATAGCATTCGACCATCTGATATTGATTTGGGATCAAAGGCCTTTATGGAAGTGAAAATTCAAGGGATTTGGTATGCCCAGCTTGATTCATAGTGTGTGTACTTTTTGGTTGAATTTTGCTGTAATTTAAAAGGTTCATTGAACTTATCGTGACAAAGTTGAAGAAATGAACAATTATCTTGCTTGTACATTAATATTGATTTTTTTTTTTTTAATTTTGTTTTTCGGCTAACAAGGGCATTTCTGAGCTAGACAATCGGCTGCTACTCAATATTTGGGCGAGTTGGGGCCTAGACGATATCATCCCTAAGTAGCTATTATTAATGAAGTGTTCGACTTAATCCACACACATCAATTTGCACAAACAATCTAATTTAATTCTGAAGGTCAATGCTCTACACTTGAGCAAAGAAAGTACGAAAATCTCTTTTGCTACCAATGCAAGGGAAGAACCTTATGTAAAAGTTGTTGAAAAACTCAGAGAAGCATCATCAAGGCTATCTTTTGGCAGGTTTATAGTGCTTTTATAGATGCATTTTTTGGACTGAAAAAATGTTCTTTATATTTATGGTATTCAACCCTTCATAATCAACGGCAAGCAAATTTTATATTGTTGGAACTCACAATCTTATATAAGCCTTGGAAATGAAGGCTTGAGAAGCCAAGAAAATAAACCTAACTCTGAATTCTATTACTGCTGAAATCCGTTCATAGTTATTTTAGCTGGAGTTTGTTAGTTAGTTTTGATAGTTGGCCAAGTGTGTTGAAATCTGCACACATTAATGTTTTTTTAGTTTAGTTGGCCATTATGTGTCTATAAATACTAGACTTTGTATACCAGCTATCAATTCAATTTTTCCAATCATTATTAAGAAATCATATTGATTTTCTCTCAAATTTCTTCTTTGATTTGCTGCTCTTCAATTCCAGATTAGAGTATTTTACGTAGTATCAAAGTTAGCTTTACATTTATGCTTCTTTCTTTTCTGATTCTTCACAAATGCATGGTGAATCCTTCTGATGATTCTTCGAACCCCTACTATCTTCATCTCGGTTGCAATCATGGTGCTATCGTGGTCTACAATCTTTACCAATGAAAACTATGTTGCTTCGAGTCACTCAATCAGCATTTCCTTAACTGTGAAGAATAAGCCTTTGTTTAAGCCCATTTTGATGGAAAATGTATTTTTGAATAGTGTATTGATGGTAAATGTATGGTTAAGAAAAGTTTTGGATTTGCGTGTAATATTATTTTATTGAAAAATGTGTAGTTGAAATGATGTCAAAATACTATTTAAGAATGCATTTATTTTCCAAAGAATGGGGCTCAAACAAGGGCTACGATTGCCTTCATTGATAGCAATTTACCTCAACCTGGTCCTAATAATGCTTTTCTTCAGCTTGGCTGCGAGCAAACATATCTTGTGTTGTCGTGACTGATGAACTCCATCGCAAAAGAAATTTGTGATAGCTTTCTCTATTTTACCAATGCCTTTAATAACTGAGATAAACTTCGAGTTCAGTACCTTCACAGTGATGGCCCACCTGTATTTTCCTTGTAGAAGTTTCTAAGTTCTATTTCTCTAGGCTCAAAGTCTATCACTGGGTATTTTAACAATTTCAAAACTCATTGGGATGAATATATCAGTTACCGTCATCTTCCTACTTGTTGTTGTGGAATTCTAGATACTTGTAATATTCTAAAGAATCTTGTTGATTGCCAATAAGCAGATTATGTGATGAAGTTCTTAGTTGGACTACACGACTCTTACTCAGCATTGAGCAGTCATTTGCTGCTTTCTTCTCCGCTACCATCCATGAAAAAAAACCTTCTCTCTTATTATTGTAAGAAGAAAGTCAGCATTCTTTAATCAATGTAGTTGGCATCCCTTTTGACTTTCATGCCATGTGTTAGATTTTGTGTTGGCTATTCTGTGAACAAAAGGGTACAATTGTAAATGCTCAAAAGTTTGGGGTAAATTTGTCAATTATTAAAGGTCATTGTGTACATGTGTAAAATATGAGGGACTCGGTTGCAATTTTGGCAAAGTGTGCTAGGGTTCAAGCTATAAAGTAGGGCAAGATGTGTCATAAAAGTTTTGCCAGTTGCTCACCAAGTGGTTGCTTGAGCGACAAAAACAAAATGGTCATCGCTCGCTTCTCGTCCTCATTTCGCTCGAGCGAGACAGTGTTGCTCCCTTGTCGCTCGCTTTTCGCTCAAGTGACAGTGTTACCCATAAAATCTTATTTTCATTTTTTCGACATTTCAACCCGACCAGAAATATCAAAATACACATACATGAGAAAAATTGCTCCGATTTTGAGATGTGCTTTCAAGGTATTGAAATTGAAGAAAACTCTCATACACTTTAACTTTCTTATTCAACCCCATATTTGATTTGATTAATTACATGAAAAATATCAAATCAACATTCACCAAACACCACAACACAATCTTTTAGTGCCTTTGTTGATTATTGGAGATCGAGGAAGGAGATCGGAGTTCGATCATTAGAGAACAGGCGGTTCTCTTGAATCCATATGAGATAGACAAAATCAAGACTCGGGAATTGGTATAGCACGTAATTCAGGAGGGCTAGGTGCCGAGAATTGGTGCGGGATCACGCATTCCAAGAAGGCCTTGAGGAAACTATGGTCAGGATGTCAGAAAAATCAGTGTAGGTTAAGTCTGACTCATTGTAAGTTTCATTTACGTTTATAGTGGATTCCTACTAGCTTGGGCCCTTAGTTTTACTCACATTGGGATTTCTCCATCATCAAACAATTATGTTATTTATCTTTCTGCAATTAATTTATGATCGGTATTCAAACATAGAATAGTAAAGCATGTGAACTGATGTGGACAAATTAATTTTTTTGACGTGTTGCAATCATTAATTGATTGAAAAAGAAAATTCCACATAAACACCTATTCACACCCTCCTCTAGGTGTTGATTGGGTCGAACTACGATATTTCAAGTGGTATCAGCGCCAAAACTCGAGTCCTGACCCATTGTTGTTTAGATGAGTCAATCACTGTCTGTGCCGCCATATTTTGACGGAAGCAACTATGCCTACTGGAAGGTTAGGATGCGTGCTTTTCTTAAGTCCTTAGATGAACGTGTTTGGGTGAGCATACAAAATGGTTGGAAACCTCTTTCTACAACTGTGTCAGGTGTTGTCAATCTAACTGGTATTTCACTTTGGACTAAGGAAGAATTAGATGATTGCACGCCTTGTTTATGTCCGTGTCTCTCGAAGAATTTAGGAGAGTATCAATGTGTGAAACTACAAAAGAGGCATGGGACATTCTAGAGACTACGCATGAGGGAACTAAAACTGTAAAAAATTCAAAATTGCAAATGCTAACCTCAAGGTTTGAAGAAATCAGGATGAAGGATGATGAATCTTTTGATGAGTTCTATGCCAAATTGAATGACATTGTTAACTCTAGTTTCAACCTAGGTGAAAGGATTCCCGAGCCCAAAATTGTGAGAAAGGTTCTTAGATCCTTGCCCGAGAGATTTAGACCTAAAGTTACAGCTATTGAAGAAAGCAAGGATCTAGATACAATTAAGATAGAAGAACTCGTAGGATCCCTTCAAATCTATGAACTCGCCATTTCACAACCAAGGAAAAACAAGTCCATAGCCCTGAACACTGTTAGGGAAGGGGAGTTCGAGTCCTTTGACATGGAAACTCTTAAAGATGAGGAGATTGCTTACTTTGTGAAAAAATTCCAAAAAGTCTTAAAGGGCAAAAAATGGCCTCAAGAGAAAAGGAGAGGAGTCCCTAGTAAATTGCAAATAGAGAAGGATGATAAATCAACTGCTGGGAACCCTGGTAAGAAATCTCAAGGGGTTAGGTGTCATGAGTGTCAGGGATTTGGGCACTATACAAATGAATGCCCTAGCTTTAAGAAAAATCTAAAGAAGGGGAGTAGGAAGGCATTAACTGTGTCCTTGACTGATGATGATTCTAATTTAAGTGAACAAAGTGATTCCTCAAGCAGTGAGGAGGAAAAGGGCTATATGGCCTTTGTATCTACTATCAAGAGCGAGTCAGATAAGGAGAGTGAGAAGGTCGTGGAGGAAGTAGAGAGTAACAAGTCCCCGATGATGATTTGGAGGATGAGACGGATATACATGAGGCTTATCAATTTTTGTTTAAGGAAAGTCTCAAGATCAAAAAATAAATAACGCCCTATTTAAAAAGGTAGACGAGCTTGAGAGAAAGAAGGAGAAAATCACCTATGATCTTCAAGTCTCATCTAAGAATCTCAGTGAGTTAAAGTGTGTCAATGAGAAATTAGAGGACAGGGTCAAGACACTGACCTGTGAATTAGAGAAATCCAACACTCAACTACAATCATTTGTGAGTGGAACTAAGAAACTAGACGATCTGTTAGGAATGAACAAACCAGCTGGAAATAAGCAAGGTCTAGAATTTGTGAAGAGTGATAGCAATGTGTCTAGTTTATCAAAGACCACATTTGTCCCCGCTTCCAACAAATCCAATGTTTCAGCAAATCCAGAATCCAAAGACAAAAATTTTAATGGACTGAAGGCGACTAGAGCTCATAAGATTTCTACACCTAATTTTCATAATCAATACTCACGTACATCTTAACCTAGGTTCATACCCACTTGTTATCATTGTGGTGCCTTAGGCCACACGGGACCTAGGTGTCGAAAGCTAGTAAATAGCAATAGAGGTCAAGATATCCCTAGTCAAGTGAACTTCCTTTCAAATCAGGTTAGCCACTTAACTGAGATGGTCACAAGGTTGACTAGGATCACCTCGACCTCGAGAAAAGTTTGGGTAAAGAAATCTGATGTGGGTAAGTATACTGAGAGTCTAAAATGTTTTGTTGCTCATTTTGCCTATAAGGCTCAAAATACATGCATATGGTATCTTGATAGTGCTTGTTCTAGACACATGTATGGTAACAAGGTCTTATTCTCTACCTTTGATGACTGCAACGGTGGTGTAGTTACCTTTGGGGACAGAGCTACAGTACCCATCCGACGTAAAGGCTCCATCGCCATTGCTGGACTTCCTACAATATCCAATGTACTTTATGTAGAGGGTCTTAAGTCAAACTTATTAAGCATTAGTCGAATTTGCGATGCTGACTATGAAGTGAGTTTTGTCCAAAAGAGATGCACTGTTTATGACGCTTCTGGTGGTGTTGTTCTTGAAGGTGTTAGAATATCTAATTACTATTATGGAGTTCTTCCAAACTCAAATTATGTATGCAGTAGTGCTAAAATTGATATGTCTGAACTTTGGCATCAAAGGCTCGGTCATGTTAACTACAGAAGTCTATCTAAATTGATCAAAAAGAAGATTGTCGATGGTTTACCTAAGATTGATCAAAGTGAAAATGCTGTGTGCAAGCTATGTCAACAAGGAAAGCAACTCAGGATAAACCATAAGCGAACCTCGAAAATCTTGACGAATAGACCCCTAGAGCTTCTTCACATGGATTTAATGGAACCATCTAAGGTAGAGAGCCTATGAGGGAAACGGTATATCCTGGTTGTAGTAGATGATTTTTCTAGATGCACCTAGATTGATCTGTTAAGAGAAAAATCTGAGACGGGTGATCTAGTTAAGTCCTTATGCAAAAGACTCAAAGTTGAACAAAATCTTCCTATTTCTAGGGTTCGAAGTGATCATGGAAAAGAATTTGAAAACTTCAACCTAGAAAACTTCTACTTGGAGGAGGGGATTAAGCATGAGCTCTCATCACCAATCACTCCACAGCAAAATGGAGTTGTTGAGATGAAGAATAGAGTGCTTCAAGAAATAGCTAGGGCCATGCTTCACGGCAAGGATCTAGCAATGCATTTCCGGGGTGAAGCTATTAACACCGCGTGCCACATAGTAAATAGGGTATACTTGAGACCGAAATCAGACAAGACTCCCCATGAGATCTAGAAAGGCAAGAAGCCTACTGCTAAATAATTTCGGGTGTTGACAGCAAGTGTTACATTCTGAAGGATAGAGAAAATCTAGGCAAGTTTGATTCCAAAAGTGATGATGGGATTCTTCTAGGATATTCTAAGAACAGTAGAGCATACCGAGTTTACAACGTGCGTACTCTAAGTGTCTTGGAATCTGTAAATGTTGTTATTGATGATGCCTTTACTGAGGAGGAGAGTGCTGAAAATGGGGTTGACATAGAAGATCTAAGTGAAGATCAGGGAGCCACTGCTAAAAATAAAAAACAATCAATTCCAAAATCTCCACGCTCCTCAAAAAGCATATCTGAGTAGTGTCTACCAAATTGGGATCTGTCTAAGCTTCCCAGAGAACCATCTTCCAGGGTCAAATCTAATCATCCTAAGGTTAACATTATCGGGGATTTGGATGAAGGTATGAGGTTACGAAAGAGAGTTCGGTTACGAACGAGAGTTCTAAATAACCTAACATATACTAGCTATGTATCCCAGATAGAACCTAAGAAAGTAGAGGAAGCCCTTAGAGATGAATGCTGGGTGAATGCCATGCATGAGGAGCTTAATCAATTGTTCGAAATAATGTTTGGAATCTAGTGCCTAGGCCTAATGACTCTAATGTAATAGGTACTAAGTGGATTTTCAAGAACAAAACCGATGACCAAGGTACTATAACTAGAAATAAGGCTAGACTAGTTGCCCAGGGGTACACTCAGGTGGAAGGCGTAGATTTTGATGAGACTTTTGCACCAGTTGCTCGTCTTGAGTCCATTCGTATTCTTCTTGCGGTTGCATGTACCTTAGGGTTCAAGCTATATCAAATGGATGTCAAGAGTGCATTCTTGAATGGAATACTCCAAGAAGAGGCGTATGTTGAACAACCGAAAGGATTCATTGATCCTAAGTTTCCTGATTATGTCTACAAACTAAATAAAGCATTGTACGGCCTGAAACAAGCTCCTAGAGCTTGGTATGATAGACTCACCACTTTCTTCATTGGGCATGGGTTCTCACGAGGTGGTGCTTACAGAACCTTATTCATTAGACATGTTGAAGAAACTATCACTATAGCTTAGATCTATATCGATGACATCATCTTTGGCTCTTCCATTGACTCCCTTGCTCTTGAATTTGCTGAATGCATGAAACAAGAATTTGAAATGAGCACGATTGGAGAGCTAAGTTACTTCCTTGGTCTTCAAGTAAAGCAAACTGATTGTGGGCTGTTTATCTCTCAATCAAAATATGCCAAAGACCTTGTGAAGAGATTTGGTTTGGATAGAAAGAAACACACAAGGATACACATGAGCACAAATGTTAAGTTAGGACATGATCCTACAAGTAAGAGTGTTGATCAGACTGTGTATAGAAACATGATAGACAGTTTACTATATCTTACAACCAATAGACCTGATATACCGTTTAGTGTTGTTGTATGTGCTAGATTTCAAGCTGATCCTAAGAAGTTCCATCTAAGTGCAGTGAGGCACATTATTAGATATGTCGATGGGACAGTAGATCATGGAATATTGTATTCCAGAGAGTCCAATCTAGAACTAGCCGACTATTCTGATGTCAATTGGGCTGGAAACGCCGACAATAGAAAAAATACCTCGGGTGGATGTTTCTATGTTAGTTCTAATCTTGTCTCATGGATGAGTAAAAAACAAAACTCAGTCTCCTTGTCCATAGTCGAGGCAGAATACATTGCAGCTGGTAGCTGTTGCACTCAACTGCTTTGGATGAAACAAATGTTGAGTGACTATGGAATAAATCAGGGTGCTATGACTGTTTTTTGTGACAATACTAGTGCTATCAACATATCAAAAAATCCGATTCAACATTCTAGGACCAAACACATTGACATTCGCCATTACTTTATTCGAGAGTTAGTTGAGTCTAATTTGCTATCTCTTGAATACATCTCTACTGAAAATCAACTTGTCGATCTGGTCACTAAACCTCTAGATGGGTTTAGATTCGAGTCACTTAGGAAGACTGTTGGCATTTGTGTTCCTCCCTAATCGTCTTCATAGATGCATGCATTCTTTTCTGCATTCATTACGTTACTTTTGTGTTCATTTGCATCTGTTTTTCTTTTTTCTATATAAATAAACAAAAAAATAAATATAAAAAAAAACAGTAAATATAAAATGATAATAAAAAAATGGGGGGATTGGTCATCACATGTCATTTTTGCATTGTAGTTGTTCGCTCGGAGTTGCAATTTGAAATCAAATGTGCATTCTACACATGATTAGTTTCTAATTCTCATCACTTATCCTGTGTCTGTATGGAGTACTTAGTATATGTCACTTCATATTATATTTGCACAACACACACTAGGACCCTGTGAGTGAGTCTTGACCGCGTGTGTGAGACTTGGGATGACTATCATCTGTCGTTGAGTAGACATTGGATTTGAATTGATCTTGGACTAGATGACCTTAAGTTCCGGTGTACCCCCGAGTGTTTTCACAGACTATTTATTATATCACATCTTATACCTATCTTCGGAGCCTAGATGACTCAAGCAATTAAGTCTGAGGGGTTTCTCATAATTTGGTGCCCTAAAGCCAACTGGTTTGGGAGTCACCGACCCAACGCTCGTTAAAGGGGTCTTCTTCGTAGCTGGGATTGCACGTAAGATAACCCAAAAAAAAAAAATTGAAGTCCTTAATGACAAGGGGAGAAAGAACAGTTTTACACCATATTTTAACGAAGTATAGGTCCTAGTGGCATTGGATTTGACCTTCAAACATCTAAGTGTTGACTTCTACGTCGGTGATTTGGCTGTCTCTTCTCACAAATTTAAGGTTTTGAGTCTTACTTGCTTGAAATGAGTGGCACGTTTCACGAGGGGTCACATATACAATTTACTCCACCTGTACTTAGTCCCGGTGTGTGGGGAAACGTTTTCTAATCACTTTGCATGTCGTATTTGTGATTTTTTACCTTTGTTGGACCAACTGCCTCCGCATTGTTCGTGTATTTTAAATCTAAAAACAAAATAAAATAAAATAAAATAAATTGGGGTCTAAATTCAAATTTCTGAAAAAGGTGCTATTTTTGAAAATTTCTAAAGTGCTGTTACTTTGCAAAGTTTTAAATTTGGGCCTAACTTTTCAAATTTTCAAGTTTAGGTGCTATTTTTTTCATTTTCCTATTGCTCGCTTGTCGTTGGGAGCTCGCTCAAGTGACTGAAGCAATGCCTTTGTTGCTCGCTGTTCGCTCGAGTGACAGTGAGACTTTTAATTTTCTTGCGCGGGTTCCGTCTCTTTTTTTTTCATTTCTTCCCATCTCTCCCTTGTTTTTTCTCTCAAATCGCCACTCTTTGGTCGATTTGCCATTGATTTCTCACGTGTGGAGCTTCCATTCTCCTTCCTTGTGTGCATTGCTTGGTGATTCATTACTCCCTTTTGGTAAGTGCCTTGATTTTTCATTTTGTTTGTTGGTTATTTTTTGTTTTTCTCTTCGCCATTTGGTTCATTTAGGCTTGGGTGTTTTTGGTATGCTGGGTAGATGGTGTTGTTATGGGTTGTTGGGTATCTCTTGCATTATTGCATTTGTAGCTTATCTTCCTTGTGCCTACAATGTGTTCGATGAAATGTCTCCTCATTATAACCTTGCTTCTCTTGCCCATTGTGTGCCATTTTTCATGTGATTGGTGTCTTGGGTACTAAAAATGTGAGTTAATTATTTATTTGATCTTATTTCCAATAACGTGGTGTGCACACTTCTCCTATTAAGTCATCAAACTTCATACCAATCACCTAACAAATCGGTGCTTGCACTTCTCTGTTATTGCATGTACTACATTTGGAGGGTTGTTTGAAATAGGACTCACCAATTCTCAATAGATATTGGAAGTTCTTATGTGTGTAAAAATCTCATCTTGATCTTGTTTATGTCTAGTCCAAATCACTTCCGTCTTGGTCATAGTCCTTGGGCTTGTGTGTGATTGCACTTTAGGGCTGCATAGTCATGTGTCTACTTCCCTTCATTTTCCTTGGGGATTGATTTATCTTCTACATCTCGCATTACAGATGGTACCTAAGAGGGCTAGGACCACAGCTCAGCCTGGTAGTGGATCGGGTTCGTTTAGTCGTTCTCGGTTCATTTCCTCTACTGCTCAAGAAGTCTTTGGGAGCCAGTTTTCCCATCGTCCTATCCTAGTAGAGTGTGAGGTTACTCTATCCGACCTATCCCCTGATGTGGCCGCTATCTTTACTTCTCGAGGTTGGGAATCCTTGCTGATTGGGTTAAATCCCCCGCCTAGTCTTCTTGTTCAGGAGTTCTATACGAACATCCATGACATTAGTGGTTTGTCCTTCCGGGTGTTCCTCAGGGGTCAAACCCTTAGGATTTCACCAGATGCTATTTTCAGTTCCATACATGTTTCCCTAGTCATTCACCCCGTTTACCCATATCTCTTGGCTGATTATATTCCGACCGATTCACTGGTTCGGTCCACTTTGTTTAATAGCCCTTTGGGAGGTGGGCCTGAGGCAATCCATACTGGTTCGCTCCCCACTGATAGGCAAATTTTGTTGCACATTATGTGTACAAATCTGTGGCCTGTCTCTCACACTTCTTCCCTACCTATGGAAAAGGTGAGGTTTCTTTTTGCTTTACTGCATGGGGATTCGATTGACCTACCTACCTTCATTTTCCAACACATTCTGCGTACCTTTCGCACTTCCGATCATCGGATTGGTCTGCCTTATGCTTGGTTGATCCACCGCTTGGTGACATCACTTGGGGCTTCATTTCCCGATGGGGTCTCACGACGAGTGCTTCGTCCCATAGGGCACACTTCCATCTCTCAAAGTAGGTCACATGTCACTTCTTCTGCCTCCGCATCTTTTGCACTATTGATGTATGTTTTTTGTGGTTTGACTTACATTGATATTATCTCTTAATCTAGCATATTGGTACAACGATATGGCTATTCATGACTCTTTATCTTTTATGTTTACTTCTTTTACTGTTCTCATGCTTTTACACTGGTATGTGAGTTGTGATTTCAGGTGACAGGTTGAAAGATGACAAGGCAATAGTGAGTTGAGTCAGTGTATTGGATTGTCATTGTGTTCATGCTGCTATAATTTGGTTTTGTCACAGAATGTCAAAGGGGGAGTTTGTTAGATTTTGTGTTGGCTATTCTGTGAACAAAAGGGTACAATTGTAAATGCTGAAAAGTTTGGGGTAAATTTGTCAATTATTAAAGGTTAGGGGTCATTGTGTACATGTGTAAAAGATGAGGAACTCAATTGCAATTTTGGCAAAGTGTGCTAGGGTGCGAGCTATGACGTAGGGCAAGATGTGTCGTTGAAGTTTCGCTAGCTGCTCGCCAAGTGGTCGCTCGAGCGACAAAAATAGAATGATCGTCGCTCGCTTCTCACCCCCACTTCGCTCAAGCGACAGTGTTACCCATAAAATCCTATTTTCATTTTTTCGACATTTCAACCCAACTAGAAATATCAAAATACACATACATGAGAAAAACTGCGCCGATTTTGTGATGTGCTCTCAAGGTATCGAAATTGAAGAAAACTCTCCTACACTTTAACTTTCTTATTCAACCCCATATTTGCTTTGATCGATTACATGAAAAATATCAAATCAACATTCACCAAACACCACAACACAATCTTCTAATGCCTTTGTTGATTCTTGGAGATCGAGGAAGGAGATCGGAGTCCCGATCGTTAGACAACAGGCGGTTCTCTTGAATCCACAGGAGATAAACAAAATTAAGACTTGGGAATTGGTGTAGCACGTAATCCAGGAGGGCTAGGTGCGAGATTTGGTGCAGGATCACGCACTCCAGGCAGGCCTTGAGGAAACTATGGTCAGAATGTTAGAAAAACCAGTGTCGATTGAGTCTGGCTAATTGTAAGTTTCATTTACATTTATAGTGGGTTCCTACTGGCTTGGGCCTGAAGTTTTACCCACATTGGGGTTTCTCTGTCATCAAACAATTGTGTTATTTATCTTTCTGCAATTAATTTATGACTGATATTCACAAAGGATAGTAAAGCATGACAAATTAATTTTTTTGACGTGTTGCAATTATTAATTGATTGAAAAAGAAAATTTCGCATAAACACCTATTCATCCCCCTTCTAGGTGTTGATTGAGTCGAACTATGATATTTCACAATAAATGCTGCATAATGCTCCAAACTGTCCAATGGTTTCAAATTCACTAAGTGCAATGGCAAATCTAATGCGCTTTTTTTTCATTGTAGCTATCCCAATCATCTTGCAGACAAATGCTTCCAGGTCATAGTCTATCCACTGGGATGGAGAGGTCCTAGAGGGAAAAGATCTCTTCCTTTACAATTTAGAGTCGGTTTCACTTCTCAACCACCCAATGCCTATAATGCTTCTTCTCAAGAATAAAATTCAACAATCCCAAATAAGTTTTCATTCCATAGCAACTTCAAAATTTGCGTACACTTGTCAGTAGCCTATCTAGCTTTACCATCAATCCTAATGCTGCATTAAAGACTGCTTCTACTTAAGATAATCATTTTGCCTCTTGTTATCATGCTGTTATTTCTTTCACCAAGGACTCGCCTTGGAATCTTGGCACTGGAGCAACAAATCATATGATATGTTCTCCTTACATTCTTACGTCAATTCATCTATCTACCAAACCTTCCCTAGTTTAACTACTATAACTGTTATTCTTTCTTCTGACTCAGTCCTATATAATACCTTTTATGCTCCTTCCTTCAATATCAGACTAACTAACGATCACTCCATTGACTTTTTTCTTTCAATCTAAATGTATTTTACAAGACCTCGACAATTGGAATATGATGGGGCTTGTTGAAATTCAATATGCTCTATACTATTTGCTAAATTTTACAATTGATGCAAAAAAAAAGAGGTTATGTGATTCAACCAAATTGCCTTCTACACATTTGGACAACAACACCTATACTATCAAATCCTGCTTCATGGCTCTTATCTTTGGGACACATTTTCCGTGCTAGATTACAAGTTATTAATACCCTTGATCCTTTTTAAAAACAACTCACAATCATGTATGTGAGATTTTCTTTTTAGTTAGATAAAAGAAATTATCTTTTCTTGTATCACACAATTGTTCCAATAAAAATTTTCAGATAATTTATTATGGGATTTGGGGACCCTTTCTTATCATTCAATATTCTAATTATAATTATTTTCTAACATTTGTTGATGAATCTAGACATTTCACCTGGATTTACTTCATGAAAGCTAAATTAGACACTCGTTTCTTACCCAAGACTTTCATTGCTTATATTCATACTCAATTTAGTACGACAGTTCAATGCCTCAGAACACATAATGGTCAAGAATTTAACATGCCTACATTTTATCAGAATCATGGTATAATTCATCAATTATCGTGTGTGAAAACCTCTTAGCAAAATGGCAGAGTCGAAAGAAAACACTAGCACTTATTAAACCTAGATAGAGCCCTTCTTTTCAATCAAAACTACCTTAACCTACTGGAGTAATTATATATTAACTACACACATCTTATCAATTGTACTTCATCATTTGTATTGAATAAATGCACGACATACGCTCTCATTATCCAAAATACACCTACATATAATTACGTTAAAAGTTTTTGGTTGCTTGTGCTTTACCGATACTCTCACCAAAAGTGGAGGAAAATTTCAACCAAGAGTATCTAAATGTCTCTTTCTTGGTTATCATAAAAACATTAAAGGATACAAAGTGCTTGATCTCCCAACCCTCAAAACATTTATCTGCAGAAATGTAGTTTTCCATAAATCAATTTTTCCTTCCATTCCAAACACTACTCATACACCTTTTGTCTTCCACTAACTTTTCCCAAATATATGACTCCACAGTAGCCCCCGGGGCATAGCCCAGTGGTGCAAAGGACAAGAGTGGGGTTATCTCACACCTTGCTGGCAGTCGCAGTGTGGGGGTTCGATTCCTGAGACATGGAATTAAATTTTTTGTAGGTGCAGTGTACAGACAGCTCTTGTTCCTTACCCTGTTGGGACACATCCCACGATTTACCTCCCTCACAAAGCTCTAGGGGCGGAGCGGTGAGGGCCCTCAAGGTTGGGGTTCAACCCTTTTTTTTTTATGACTCCACAGTATCTACTACCTTTTCTCCTCCACCACCTCATATTCCCCCACCTAATCCTACCATAATCATTAAAATTTTCTACCTTCGAAGATTTGATAGAATTAGGCATCCTCCTACAAATCTATACTTTGGTACCTTCAGCATCTCATAAATCTTTCAATTGTTATCTTCCTTCTCTACGTAAACCTCATTCTATTTATTCCTATCTTTCTACTTCTAGGTTGTTATCTAACTATAGATTTTTTATTACTGCTGTTACAACTACCTTTAAGCCTAAAACTTTCAAACAAACCATCTTACACCCTTAATGGAAAATTGTTATGGCAGATGAAATTAAAGCTTTTGAATTAAATCATACTTGGATACTTGCTATTCTGCCTCCACATAGGACTGCAATAGAGTGAATTGTCCAAATGGTCACTGAACTTTGCAAAAGGTTTTCAAGGGGTCACTGAACTTTAAAAATCACCTAAATAGTCACTAAACTTTGCAAAAGGTTTCTACGGGGTCACTGAACTTTAAAAATCACCTAAATGATCACTGAACTTTACAAAAGACTTCCATGAGATCACTAAACTTTGCAAAAGGTTTCCACGAGGTCACTGAATTCAGTGATCTCGTTGAAACCTTTTGTAAAGTTCAGTGATCATTTAGGTGATTTTTAAAGTTCAGTAATCCCGTAGAAACTTTTTACAAAGTTCAGTTACCATTTAGGTGATTTTTAAAGTTTAGTGACCCCTTGAAAACTTCTTACAAAGTTTAGTGACCATTTGGGCAATTCACTCAATGCAATAAGATGCAAATGGGTTTATCGATTGAAAATTTAAAGTTGATGGTATAGTAGAACTGTAGATTAGTAGCAAGGAAGTATACTCAACAAAAA